>NC_080181.1:21776684-21947062 GCF_950295315.1 Erinaceus europaeus | reverse complement strand
GGTGTCTATCTTTCTCTCCCCCCTCTGTCTTCCCCTCCTCTCTCCATTTCTCTCTGTCCTATCCAACACCAAGACATCAATAACAACTATAACAATAAACAACAATGGCAACAAAAGGGAATAAATAAATTTAAAAAAATAAGTAGGCTCTTCTAAATATTAATTCAGTGATATTGTTATCAGCAATGATCATCTTATTTATTACATAATCATTTGCTTTTGTGGTTATCAACATACTCGCACTTTTATCATCATTGTGCAATTGCACCTTGTTAATTTGTTAATCAGACATTTGTTAACTAAAATAAAGGTGGAATCAATCTGAGCAGGGTTCATGAAGCCCTTAGAATCCTTTCTGAACATGCTATTATGGTTGGGGTCAAGTATGCACTTCTTACTAAGATGTATTTATCTTTTTCTGACTCTAATGGTAAGATTATGCCATAAGACCCTTTTTTTTTCAGTTTACTGATGCGAAGCTGACATACAGTAAATGTCACTATTAAATGTACACATTTTGATGACTTGTGACATATGCAGAGACCCATAAAACCACTGTTGTAATCAAGAACATATATAGCACTCCAACAATTTCCATATATTTAATTGTAACCTCACCCTTCTCTTCCTCCTATCCATAACCAAAACTTTTCAACAGTTTTCTGTCACAACAAGTATGTTCTCATTTTCTAGAGATTTAAATAAATAGAATAATAGAAGACACATTCTTTTTCTATTCTGGGTCTTTCACTCAGCAATTTTGAGATTCACTCATTTTGCTGTGTGGGTCAATTGATTTCCCTCTTTATTGTTAAGTAGTGATTAACTGCATAGACACATGGCATCTTGTTTACTCATTCATTCATCAATGGGTATTAATACTGTCTCCACTTCCTGGCTGGTACAAATAAAGTTGTTATGCACATTTGCTCACAATATTTCTGTGTGTATGTTTTCAATTACCTAGATCATCTCGAGGAAATACCTAGGAACGGCATGACTGGATCATATGGTTAAGTGTATATTTAACTTTAAAAAACTAACAAACTGTCAAAGTGCTTTTAATCATTTGAAGTTTCTACCATCAGTGTATGAGTTTCAATTACTGTACATGCTTGACAGCACTTATATGGTCACTTTTTTCTAATTTTTGCCTATGTGTTGGTGGCAATCTCATCATGGTCTCAATGTGTATTTTTCGACAACCAGAACTTAAAAAAGACAGGCAAATGTTATTCTGATTTTCAAAGAGAAGGGAAGACTACACCAGAAATATGAGAACCCAGTAAAGTCACTGCCAGTCTCTGTCAAAATTAATCAACTGAGTAGTTGGTAAATATTTGGAAAAGGCTGGCAGTATCACTAGCTGTCAACCTAGGCTTAGTAATAACAATCAATACTGAGTGAAGATTATTAACACTTTGATAAGACATTATGAGATCAGCAAATAAGAGACCTCATAAAAGCTACCATCACGAGTGATGGTCATCAGAAGGACTGTTTCTTTGCACTGCGGGAAGTATTCCTGGTCTCCAGGTTTCTATCTCTCGAGCATCTGTGTCCTGTTTGCCAGCCTGTATGCCTCTTCTCTCTCATTCTGCCACAGCAAGGTCTTTGTTGCTGGGTTAAATCCAAGTCCTCCAACAGCCTCATGTTTGATGACAGTAATGTCTGTTTCACTATGTACTTTTCTACTCATAATGGCCCTCTTCCAATCTTCTACATGTTTTTCCATTTAATCTATTGTCAGCTCAGGATATATGTATACATAGTGAAAAAAATCACTTGTACATTGCTTGCTTGTAGATATTTATAATTTTCTAACTAGACTGTTTAAATATTGTGGTCTACTATGTATTCTTCACTATATAATCTATTGAACATTCAGTTTGGGGGTAACTTCATCACCCCATTCAAAAGGATCATATCTACTAATACATAATGACTGTATTTCCCTTTAACAACAAATATATTAAATTAGATTTAATGTTAACTTTGCTTTAAGTTTTACCTGTCTCTTCATTCTAAAGTTATCTGAATTTAAGCAGGTCTTAATCGACACAGAGATGTTTATTACTACAGCTGAACAGATTTCCCAACCTCCGTCAGTTGTCAGTGAAACACAAAGTAGAGGGAGTTTTCCTAGGTGGGAAAGGGATATATAACCCTCCTTATGGATGGGATGATGGTTGGGCTTTTCACCAGGATGATCTCAAGACGCTTCCAGAAATCAAAGGCACAGTACCCAGTTGTGCCTGCTTCTAAAGAGAAAACACCAACTTAGAATGTTAAGTCGTTCTTTTACCTTCTCAGCTGAAAAGGAAGACTAGAAAAATTGCTCACTACTTTCCGACATCAGGAAACTACCAAGAGCCTACCAACACAATGCAAGACTCTAGGAAAGAATCTGACATCACTGAGCCTGAGATTATAGCGAGAGAGGAATCTTTAGGAGTAGGTTAGGCCAGTTTAGAAACTATCTGTAGAGCTGGAAGTACTGGCATATTGTGTATATGCTATTTTCTCTGAAGATTATTTCCCTTAGGTCACTAACACTTTACCAACAAAATGTTCTAAGTATATTTAAGAAGCACATTTTCAATTACTGAGAAACAAGGCCAAATCCAAGTCAGTCTACAGGCATTCCAGTTGCCCATTCCAAGCCCAGAAGTAGAACGTTTTGTTAGTTAGTTTGGGGGTATTTGTTTGATTATATGCTGTGGTCTAAATTAATAGAGTTATAACGGCATTTCTCAAAGTTCTAGTAACAGCATAAGCTGAAGAGATTGCTTATTGGAGGTTCGTGAACTCACTCCAAAACCTCATTTTGGGGGTTAAGTCACATTTTTATCAAGTGTTCAGGTAATACAAGTGTTCTCTCAAGTCTGGTGGCACAGCTGGTTAAGTGCACACAGTATTAACAGCAAGGACCCACTCAAGAATCCAGGTCCCCCCCCCCAACCACAAGGGGAATGCTTCACAGGTAGCGAAGCAGATCTGCAGGTGCCTTTCTTTCTCCCTCTCAGCCCCCCCCCACACTCTCTCAATTTCTATCTGTCCTATCCAATAAAATGGGTGGGGGAAAAAATGACCACTAGGAGCAGTGGATTCATAGTGCCAGCACCGAGCCCCTCAGTGATAACTCTGGAGGCAAAAAAAAAAAAAAAAAAAAGAAAAGAAAAAAAGAAATTCCTTTAACCTTTACAAAAGATATATCCTAGGTCTAAAGTCATTAAAAATGCAAGAGCAAATTGGGTGATTTTTTTTCTCTTTGTAATCCAGTTGCAGTTTTTAAAATCATGCTAATCTGTCACCTTATGCCTAATTAAGCTACTTAATTCCCTATTCCCTAAAGAGGGCTGGAAAGGGAGATTTTATGAACTACCAGCATAGACTATATACTGCCCACCATTTCCAACTTCATGCACATGGATATCCACATCCTGATTCTTCCTTGCATGTTATGATTGTGAGCAAGCCTTTTTTGAAGTTATAGAATTACTTTTAAACACTGAAAACTTCCCACAAAATGATGCCTAATCTAGTACCTGACACATAATGAGTCTTGTTTGCTTAATGAGGAAGTAAATAACTATTGGCTTATCTCATCTTTTGTCAATTCTTCTGCATACAAAGCCTTCTGTGTATCTTATCACAGTGATTACTATCATTCACTCAAATTCCCAAGCTAAAAATTGGGAAGTTATGGAGGAAGCCACCTTTTCAGTCATCTTTCAAATATAATTGGTCACTAGATCTTCTCATGATTTTACCATCTAGAATTTTCACAACTACCTGGCACATTCAAGGTTAAGTTATGTGAGATAGTATATGGAATAATAAAACATATAAATAAAATATGTATATTTCTATTCTAAAATATATAAAGTATATTAAACATTGTCCTACAGAGTGAAAAACAGTAACTGAAGACTTTAATGTGATCTTTTTGAAAACTTTAGTGAAATCAAGAGAAAAGATACAGGAGACTTGAATAAGCAATTAAACTAAAGGCAAAAGATTATAGAAATTTAAGCACTGATTTAGAGCGAACATGAAATATATACAAAACTCTGTGTTAAGCTCCAAATAATAAGTGAACTATACAGTGGATATTTTTTGTTCATGATACAATAAAATCAGAATTCTACAACAAAGGATATTTGGTTTTAATCTCCTCTGCCTAGAAACAAAGCAACATGTATTTAGTGACCCTGGGGTATAAAGAATTACAAAAGTAAAATTATAAAATACCCTGAAATGAGAAAGAAGGAAATAGTAAATGTCAAAAATTTTGGAACACAGTTAAATAAGTACTTAGAGAAAAATTTCAAGTTTGGAGTACATTTGCCAACAAAAGAGAGAAAGATTAAAAGCAAATGCTAAAGATTCAACTCAAGAAGCTGGAGGAAGGAGCATCAAACTTATACCCCAAGGAACAAGAAAAGCAAACAGTAATACTATTAGGAATAAATCAGGGAAACACAAAAGAAGTGAAGCCTGTGAGACTGGTTTAATGAAAAAATGTAAAGCATGAAAGTATCAAAACTTGATTTAAAGGGAGTCGGGTGGTAGCACAGTGGGTTAAGCGCAGGTTGTACAAAGCAAAAGGACCAGCTTAAGGATCCCAGTTCAAGCCCTCAGCTCGCCATCTGCAGGGGAGTCGCTTCACAGGCGGTAAAACAGGTCTGCAGGTGTCTGACTTTCTCTCCCCCGTTTTCCCCTCCTCTCTTCATTTCTCTCTGTTCTATCTAACAAGGATGACATCAATATCAACAACAATAACTACAACAATAAAAAAACAAGGGCAACAAAAGGGAATAAATAAATATTTAAAAAAACTGATTTAAAACGTAAAACCTTGAGCAGGGGGACTGGGTGGTGGCACACCTGGTTGAGTACAAGCAGTGAAATGGGGCTGCAGGTGTCTCCGTCTCTCTCCCACTCTAGCTCCCCTTCTCCACTTGATTGCTCTCCATCTCTAGTCAATAAACATTTTTAAATTGAATAGGGATCATAAAAATAAATTTAATAAAATCTTCCATACAACAAAAATTTAAGTCCAAATAATTCATAAACATATGAAGTATGGGAAGGGAAAAGCATGTGCAAGAACAAAGATAAATAAATGCAACATGGGAAGTCATCACTATGAATATTATTATCATTTTTCATTTATAAAAAGGAAACATTGATAAAACCATAGGATAAGGGGGGTGAGGGGTACAACTCCACAGGTTCGGTCCAGCATCAGAAATATATCAACGTAACTCGTCATTACTATAAGCAAAAGAGGGGGTCAGGCGGTAGTGCAAAGTGGAAGAAGCGGAGTAAGGGTCCCAGTTCGAGTCCCCGGCTCCCCACCTGCAGGGGAGTCGCTTCACAGACAGTGACGCAGGTCTGCAGGTGTCTATCTTTCTCTCCCCCTGTCT
Source organism: Erinaceus europaeus (assembly GCF_950295315.1). Taxonomy (NCBI): domain Eukaryota; kingdom Metazoa; phylum Chordata; class Mammalia; order Eulipotyphla; family Erinaceidae; genus Erinaceus; species Erinaceus europaeus. The sequence continues at coordinate 21,941,630 of NC_080181.1, read as the reverse complement.
TCCCCTCCTCTCTCCATTTCTCTCTGTCCTTTCCAACAATGAATGACATCAACAATAACAATAATAACCACAACAAGGCTACAACAACAAGGACAACAAAAGGGGGGAAAATGGCCTCCAGGAGCAGTGGATTCATGGTGCAGGCACTGAGCCCAGCAATAACCCTGGAGGCAAAAAAAAAAAAGAGGGAAATCCAAATAAGAATGAATTTTAGAATGCTCGATAGTCAACTAAGAACAAAATAGTATCTCCTTAACTTAGTAAAAACCATCTACCAGGGCCAAAAAGGAATCAAAAGCTCACCTAGGAGAGTGTCAAACCATGAGAATGGCCCAGGTTTGAGCCCAGCCTCCACTGCACTGGGGGAAGCTTCAGTGCTGTGATGTCTTTCCCTCTGTCTCTATTTCTCTGTGTCTGAAAACGCTGACTTAAGAGAGATAAAGCTAGGACCAGGCGGTGGTGCATCTGGCTGAGTGCACATGTTACAGTGCTCAAGCACCCAGGTTCGAGCCCCCGGCCCCCACCTGCAGAGGGGAAGCTTTTCAAGTGGTGAAGTAGGGCTGCAGGTGTCTCTCTTTCTCTTTCCCTCTCTATCTCCTCTACCCTCTCGATTTCTGGCTGTCTCTATCCAATAAATAGAGATAATACAAAAAATAAAATTAAAAAGAGAGATAAAGCTGCAGATAATGACAAAAAAAGAAAAGAACCTACCAAAAACCTACACAAATATAATTTCTAGCCATCCATTATGTTCAGAAGGAAAACAAGCATCTCACAAAATCCTGGTTAGCTACCAGTAAGGGAACAAAGACATACAAAGACTGTGAAAGAATATCTAAAACTCATCATATGCAGGTAACATTGTCATCTAACCAGAAAAGTCAATGAATAAACTAATCAGGATGAGAGGGCAACTTGTATCATATAAATCTACTTATAAAACTCAATAGAAAAATCTCGACACTAGTAATGTAGTCTACTAGAAAATGTCATGCCATATTATTGAGCACATGTGTTATCATGCACTCAGATTCAAGTCTCTGGTCCCTACCTGCAAGGGGTAAGCTTCATGAGTGGTGATGCAATGCGCAGGTGCCTTTCTTTCTCTCCCTTCCCATTCAATTTTTCTCAAGTCCTAAAAAATAAAGGTACAAAGGGATAAATGGTTTCTTGAAACAGTGGATTTGTTGTGCAGGCACCAAGACCCAGCAATAACCCTGGCAGCAGTAATTCATTCATTAATGAATAAATATATTATACCATTTATAAGCACAATGAGACCTAGAGAATATTTTAGGAGTCTACTTAACAAAGCATACACAAGACCTTTCCAGGAAAAAAAGTTATTATGAAAATAAGTGGATGAAATAAAACTTCCATATTCATGGAAGAATGTCTTGGAGTAAAGATGCCAAATATCCCTAAGATAATTTCTAAATGTAATATAGTAACAATATAAATTACAATAGGTTTTTGGGGGGAAGGCCTTGATTTTCTAAAACAATTAGGAAAAGAGCATAGTTGCATAAATAACAAAGTCATCTTTGAAAAGGAAGATCAGAGAAGAGAGGTCCAAGAACTGGTCAGATGTTAGGTCACACAGCAAAACAAGAGTAGTAAGAGCATGGTCCAAGCACATGAACTAATGAACAGTTAGCAAAGAAAGGACTGAGCACAAAAATGGACCCAGGGAGTACTCTTGCCTTATAATGAAGGTTTCACAAATCTATAGGGAGAAAATACATTGTTATAAGAAAAACTGGCTGACAAGAAGAAAAACAAAATTGTATCACTTCCTTTCATGATACACAGAGGTAGATCCAATTTTATGTTGGTGGTTAAAAACTTTAACCAAAGAAGGAAATAAAGAACACTAGTAGAACCTAATGGGAGAGAAAGTCTTCTTAAACAATACCCAAGAATTAGAAATCATGAGACAAAAGAAAAGTTGCTGGATTTGACAGAAATTATTGGATTGATACAACAGAGCAGAACTGTAGCTGACAGAATTAAGCTTCCTCCTATAGGCAGAATGTTTAGCTCACTGCTAAGCTTATTAAGATAGACTCTTGGTTGCTAATGATACAAATTCTGCTTAAACTACTTTGAACGGGGCTATTGTATCAGAGTCCAGGAAATACTGAGGCAACGGGAGAAATTTAAAAAATAAAAATTGTCTTGTGATGAGAACTTGTATGACTCTCCTCCTGCCACTCTCTCTTTTGCTTCCAGGGTTATCGTTGGGGCTCAGTGCTGGCACTATGAATCCACCTGCTCGTGGTGGCCATTGCCCCCCCTTTTTATTCACTAAGAGAGAAATGGAGAAGGAAGGGGGAGATGGAGCGGAAGAGAGGAAAACAGACACCTGCAGACCTGCTTCACTTCTTGTGAAGTATCCCCCCTGCAGGTGGGGAGTGGGAGCTCAAACCCGGATCCTTGAGAGCGTCCACTTAGTTCGGTGTGCGCTTTACTAGGTGTACTGCCACCTGGCCCCCAAGATCTACTCTCTTCGCAACATCCAAAATGGCGACTAATCCCTAGCACTGCAAAAACGGTATCATCTGTTTTCCATCTACACCATGCCTCGGCCTCGCGTGAGCTTAATGTGCAGCTTGGCGATACGAGAATCTGGCATGAAGCCCAGCCAGTCTATCTTGGCGTTACTCTCGATCGCACTCTGTCATTTCACGAACATCTCATAAAAACTGCAGCAAAGGTGGGCGCGAGGAATCACATCATTGCAAGACTGGCCAGCTCCTCATGGGGCGCAAGCGCTTCCACACTACGATCATCATCTCTGGCATTATGCTATTCCACTGCAGAATACTGTGCCCCAGTATGGTTCCGTAGCCCCCATGTCCACTTGGTCGATTCCAAATTATATTCCTCCATGAGGATAATTTCTGGAACCATCCGTTCCACCCCGGTTCCATGGCTGCCAGTTCTTAGCAACATCGCCCCGCCAGATATTCGTCGGGATGCGGCATCATCTAAGTTCATTTCCCACGTCTACGCTCGACCGGACCTGCCAATATACGCGGATATCTTCGCCCACCCTGTCCAACGCTTGACGTCTCGTCACCCAATCTGGTCCCCTATGCCTACACTGAACTTCTCTGTTCCAGACTCTTGGAAACAGAGTTGGCAGTCAGCTGAGGTAAAGAACAAACACCTCATCACAGACCCCTGCAAGTGTCAACCCAGCTTTGACCTAGCACGTTATAATTGGGCCCTCCTCAGTCGCTATTGAACAGGCCATGGCCGGTGCGCTGCTATGTTCCATCGCTGGGGAGCCAGAGACGACCCGAACTGCCCCTGCGGCTACAGACAATGACCCACATAGTCACCGACTGCCACCTCTCCAGATTCAAAGGAGGTCTCGAAACTTTACATCAGGCTCAACCTGACGCTGTTGACTGGCTACTGAAGAAGGGCAAGCGCTAGAAGAAGAAGCAACATCCAAATATGCAAAATGAGATTACTAGTAATGGTGCTGTGCTCTGTGGCTAGGAAGGTGGAGCAGGAAGAATGCAGGACGAGCATGTATGAAATCTCGGGGTTCAACAGACTGAGACACCATATACCAGTACAGAATGGTAGTTTGATCTCTTTCTCTCTCTCTCTCATAAAAAATAAGTCTAAAAAAATAATAACTAAAATTCCCAAGATATATATCACATCCCCGCAGCTTTATTATGTAACTGGGAGTTTATTCTTTTCAACTCCCTTCCCCAATTTTACCAACTTCTCAGCTCCTGCGCTATTAATCATTTACATATTCTCTGTGTCAATGAGCCTAGTTATATTTTTAATTAAAAGAAACTTTACTTTGCCTCCTGTATTAATTTCCCAGTGAATCCATTCAAATTACAAGTCAAGTGTTGGAGGAAGATAATCGATGAGACCTGGGTCCTGCCTGGGGAAAGCGCTGCTCACTAGCTGATTCCCCATGAAGCTCTGCAGAAAGAGGGCTATTCTTCCAGTGTTTCGGACAGCCCTCCCCTTCCCTGTTTATTTCACTTTCTAGCAGGGCTGCATGATCTAGGTTTTGTGCTCTGTCCAGGCTTGGGTTTCCAGAATTCACATGATTTCCCATATAATTTCCCAACCCCCAAATCTATCTTGTATAAAATGAAACTTAGAGACAGAGAAAACAAATAAACAAAAAGCAGGTCACATCTTTAATACATTTTAGAAAGTGGAGTAGCAATTGGGAAAATGGCTTTTTTTTTTTTGCCTCTAGGGTTATTGCTGGGGCTCGGTGCTTGCACTACGAATCCACTGATCCTGGAGGCCATTTTTTTCCATTTTGTTGCCTTTGTTGTTACCCTTGTTGTCATTATTATTATTGTTGCCACTATTTGTTGTTGTTGTTGGATAAGACAAAGATAAATCAAGAAAGAGGGGAGACAGAAAGAGGGAAAGATAAGACACCTGCAGACCTGCTTCACAACCTGTGAAGCGACCCCCCCTGCAGGTGGGGAAGAGGGGGCTTGAACCTGAATCCTTATGCCAGTCCTTACACTTCACACCATGTCCACTTAACCCGCTGTGCTACCGCCCAACCCCCAGAAATGACCTTTTTCATACTAACTTTATTACCTTGGCTCTTCTTAAATAGGAAAAATATTTAGTTCTCTAGAAATAAACACTCCTCTGCTTTGAGTACAAGAGCTTGTCAAGTACTTCCTAACATGCCAAACATTACCATCTATTTTCTAGATGAAGCCAACATTTCTTAATTACTGTGTGCCAAGCAGTGATACACAAATAAACATGGCACAGATGACCGCCTAAGTAAGCCTGTGGTCCTTGGGGTTGCCTAAGAGTTGGTACTGTCTGTTATTTAAAAATGTACCTCTCACCAGATGGCATTATTGGGATGGAAAGATATCTGTACCTTGAGTCCAAGTCCAAAACAACTAAAGAGTTCACAGAAATCTAAGGACAGCCGTAAGCAAGTAGATTAGGACAAGAGTGTGGCCATTGTTTGCTTTTTCAGTTTGGAAAACCAACATGAAATGCAAATGCATAGTTAAGAGGAAATACTCCTGACAGGAAAATGGATGGAATACAGCCTCAAGGCTTATGAAAAGCCCTGAGGAGTGATGGGTCATGCCGGCCTCACAAGATGTCAGTACACACAGACCTGAGATTCTAACACATCTCTGCACTAAAACCTTGAGAACAGAGAGGCACTCAGTTACATCGGCACTGCATGCTCAACATTCAGTCAGTTTTCTATCAGGCTCAAATGACCTTTCTCCAAGAAATCAGTGACCCAACAGGTAAAAAAGTGCTAACAGCACTGGCAGTACAGGGTCCACCCTGTACACCTGCACCAATGATTTCATGTCTTTGATCTGCAGCTCTCTAATAAAATGGAGTCATCAGTTGTTTGGCTTGAATTTCATGAGATTGAGCACTAAGGTGATAAACAGGTGCACATTACCTGGATCAACAGCATTAACTTCCAGGTAAAAATTATTTCAGAGGAGGCCTGGCAGTGGCTCACCCAGCTAAGTGTACATAGTACTAACAGCAAGGATCCAAACACAAATCTGGGTTCAAGCCCCTGCTCCCCATTTGCAGAGGGGACACTACACAAGCCGTGAAGCAGGTATTCAGGTGTCTTTCTCTCTCCCTCTCTAGTTACCCCTCCTCTCTCAATTTCATTCTATCCTATGCAATAAAATGGAAAAAATGGCCACCAGGAGCACCGAGCCCCAGCTATAACCCTGAAACCTAAATAAATATTATTTCATAGAATTCCCAAAGCAGACGCCCAAGGGTACATTTGAAAAGATAAAGCTTATACTATGGCACCCAATGTCTTATGCCCAATAGTGAGTGGAGAACAGAGATAAAAGCCTTTATGGTAAAGATTAAAATATAAACTAAATATTTAGGTGATGGTTAGGCAAGAGTGTCACAAAAAGAACACAGTATTATTATTGTTGTTGCTGTTTGTATTGAACTTCTAAGAGAAGGCTCTGTAAATTCCCTGGAAAAGGGCCAGTTATACATAATAACAGAAAATTTGATTTCTTCATCAAACACCACTGAAAGTCTGCATTGTACCTACACTGAGTGGTAGCATCTGTTTAGAACTGGAGAAAGAGGAAGATTTACAGAAGATACAAGAGCCCTTCAATATAGAGGACAGATGTACCTTGATATGTATTGATGGAATATATCCCCTAACATTCCTGAGACCTCTCCCCCAACAGAATGAGTGTCATCCCTCTAAGAAGAAAAATGACAAGTTAATTAGGAAAGAGTCACTTTGAGGGATTGAATAGGGAGCTGACTACAGAACTACAAAAAAAGTTTGGGTGATGTCACCCTCTGCTCCCTAAAGTTCTGATTCCAGGTCACTGAATGGTATAATCTGCTACAGAAGTACTTTGGAAGAAAAGATTGTTTTCAGTTAAAGTTTCCCCTCATTGTAAGAACAGTTTCACAGTGGTCCAGGAGACGGCACAGTGGATAAAGCACTGGATTATCAAGCAGGATGGTCCCAAGTTCAATCCCTGGCAGCATATGTAGCAGAGTGATGTCTGGTTCTTTCTCTCTCTTCTCCTATCTTTCTCATTAATAAATAAATTAGGGGTTCCCGGAAGATGGCGGACTGAGAAGCTGCTAGTGGCTTGAGCTCTGACCACATCTTCTGGAAACGGTAGGATTTTCTGCCTTTAGTAGGCCAGTCAATAAGGGGTCCTAGCAGTGACACCAAGGAGGTGACTATAACTTAATTTGGGTTAAAAAAGAGTAGAAAAAAAGGGGGAAATTTTTTTTCTTTTAAAATATTAAGCACACCTCCTCCCCCTTCCCCACCCCCCAAAAACCAGTCCCTGGGGACCAGCTCCTAGCAGGCTCCCCTGCTACAGCTTCTTTCTTTCCTGTCCCACCAGGGAGTATCATTCATTCTAAGTCTATACCCTTCTGAAACCTCTGGCCTTTTTTACTTTCTAAGTAGCCAACCCCTCCACCTCACCCCACATAGCTAATTAAATAATTAAAAATAAATAAATAAATAAATAACTCTTTCCTTTCACCGCTCTTTTATAACTGTTCTTTTTCTTATCTTTTTCTTTTTTCTCTTTTTTTTCTTTTTCTCATTCTTGTCATCCTTTCTTCCTTAATCCTACAGCTTTCAGAGTCACAGGCCCCCCCCACACCACCAGTGTGCTTTTTTGAATTCACTGATACACATTTGGGAATTATTTTGGGGAAGAATTCTGACTCAGAGTTGGACTCTCACTGCAAGTATCTCTTCTCAACTTCCCTTCCTCCTTTAGCCACCCCTAGAATGTACAGTGGATAGTAGATTTGCAAAACTGTCTATTTCAGCTATCCTTGTCTAGTCCTGAGGTTTGTTTTTTTTTTCTCTTTCTTAACAATCAGCTGCCTCTGATCACGACGTTTGAGGTAATCTGGGACAGGGTTTTTTTTTTTTCCTCCTCCAGGGTTATTGCTGGGCTCGGTGCCTGCACCATGAATCCACCGCTCCTGGAGGCCATTTTTCCCCCTTTTGTTGCCCTTGTTGTAGCTTCATTGTGGTTATTATTATTGCCCTTGTTGACGCAATTCATTGTTGGATAGGACAGAGAGAAATGGAGAGAGGAGGGGAAGACAGAGAAGGGGAGAGAAAGATAGACACCTGCAGACCTGCTTCACCACCTGTGAAGCGACTCCCCTGCAGGTGGGGAGCCGGGGGCTCGAACCGGGATCCTTACGCCAGTCCCTGCACTTTGCGCCACATGCGCTTAACCCACTGCGCCACCGCCCGACCCCCGGGTTTTTTTTACCCTGCTCTATTTTATTATTAATATTATATTAAGGCATATATCTTCCCCCCCCCCTTTAGGTTGATAAGAATTAACTTTTAGGGTATCTTTCATTGTTAGGGTAGTAGGCATCTTATCTATTGTGGGAGGAACTTGCCTCATTACTCCTACCTCCTCTACAGACTCTCCCCTCCCTCCTCCTCCTAGCTAATTAAAAAAATTTCAAAAATTAAATTAAATTAAATTAAAAATAAAGTAATCAAAAAAACCTTTTCTTCCACTGCTTTTTAATTACAGCTCTTTTTCTTATCTTTTCTCTTTTCTCTCTCTTGTCTCTTTTTTCTTTTTTTTTTTATCTTGTCATACACTTCTTCCTTCTTTGCCTTTATGAATTTGTGAATTATTTGGGGGAAGAAATCTGACTCAGAGTGGACGCCCTATGTGTGTATATCTGCTCTACTTCCCTTTCCCCTCTTATTACCCCTAGAATATACAGTGGATAGTAGATTTGCATAACTGTCTATTCTTGCTATCCCTTCTTTCTTTTCTCTTTCTTCTTCACTGGGATTTGGTTACCATTTTTTCACGGAATGGAGAAATTGTTTGGCTAACTGGTAGTGATTAAACTGCTTCAATACTTGCTTCAGTTGCTACTGTAATTCCTGAGGTTGGTGAGTGCAATTGTCATAAAGGTATTTAGTACAGTATTGCTTGTGCTCAAGACACAACAACTGAGGAACAACAGAGCATAAAAAAAGAAATACATAAATCAAAAAAATGGGTAGATCAAAAACAAATAAAACTGCTACTCCAAGGAATGAAGACAAGAGCCCAGAAGAAACTACAAATCAGCCAGAAGTAACCATAGATAAGAAAAGTATGCAAGCAATAATAAAATTATTAATCACAGAAATGAAAACAACATTGGAGGAAAGGAATGGCAGTATTAGGGAAACAACAGTTGAGACCCCCAAGGAAAATACTGATTATCTTGAGGCAATTAGAGAACTGAAAGCTGAAATAGCTGTAATGAAGAAAGAAGCTGAAGAAAGGAAAAGCAGACTAACAGAAGCAGAAAACAGAATTAGTCAGACAGAGGATGAGTTAGAGAAAACAAAGAAAGAGGTGAAAGAGCTTAAAAAGAGATTGAGAGACACTGAAAACAACAACAGAGACATATGGGATGATCTCAAAAGAAGTAATATTCGCATAATTGGCCTGCCAGAGGAAGAAAGAGAGGAAGGGGAAGCAAACATTCTAGAGGAAACAATAGAAGAAAACTTCCCAGACCTGAATAACAGAAAGGACATCAAGATTCAAGAGGCCCAGAGAGTACCAAACAGAATAAACCCAGACCTGAAGACACCAAGACACATCATAGTCACAGTGAGAAGAAGTAAGGATAAAGAAAGGATCCTAAAGGCTGCAAGAGAGAAACAAAAAGTCACATACAAGGGAAAACCCATAAGATTATCTGCAGATTTCTCCACTCAAACTAAAATCCAGAAGAGAATGGCAAGATATCTATCGAGCCCTAAATGAAAAAGGGTTTCAACCAAGGATAATATATCCTGCTAGACTTTCATTCAAACTAGACGGAGGGATCAAAACCTTCTTAAACAAACAACAGTTAAAGGAGGCAACCATCACCAAACCAGCCCTGAAAGAGGTTCTTAAAGACCTCTTATAAACAAGAACATCACTATAATACTGGCAATATATCAGAGCAAACAAAAAAAATTTTTTTTTAAACAATGGCACTACAATACATTAAATCCATAATATCAATAAATGTCAATGACTTAAACTCACCCATCAAAAGGCACAGAGTTGGGGGATGGATCAGAAAACATAATCCTACCATATGCTGCTTGCAAGCATATGTCACAACAAGATAAACACAGACTTAAAGTGAAAGGATGGAAAACTATCATACAGGCTAACAGACCACAAAAAAGGGCAGGAACAGCCATTCTCATCTCAGACACGATAGATTTTAAATTAAATAAAGTAATAAAAGATAGGCAAGGACATTACTTAATGATTAGAGGATCAATCAGCCAAGAAGACTTAACAATTATTAACATCTATGCACCCAATGAGGGACCATCTAAATACGTCAAGCACTTAATAAAAAAATACATCAATAGTAATACAATAATAGTGGGAGACTTCAATACCCCACTCTCACACTTAGATAGATCAACAAAGCAGAGAACCAACAAAGATACAAGAGAATTGAATGAAGAGATTGACAGACTAGACCTCTTGGACATTTTCAGACTCCTCCACCCCAAAAAACTGGAATACACCTTCTTTTCAAATCCACATAACACATACTCAAGGACAGACCACATGTTAGGCCACAAAGACAGCATCAATAAATTCAAGAGCATTGAAATCATCCCAAGTATCTTCTCAGACCACAGTGGAGTAAAACTAACATTGAACAACAAACAGAAAATTATTAAAAGTCACAGAATTTGGAAACTAAACAACATACTCCTTAAGAACCACTGGGTCAGAGATTCACTCAAGCAGGAAATTCAAATATTCCTGGAAACAAATGAAAATGAAGACACAACCTATCAAAATATTTGGGACACAGCTAAAGCAGTACTGAGAGGGAAACTTATAGCCATACAATCACATATTAAACAACAAGAAGAAGCTCAAATGAACGACCTTACTGCACACCTCAAGGACTTAGAGGAAGAGGAACAAAGGAACCCTAAAGCAAACAGAAGGATAGAAATCACTAAAATTAGAGCAGAAATAAACAACATCGAAAATAAAAGAACCATACAAAAGATCAATGAAGCCAAATGTTGGTTCTTTGAAAAATTAAACAAAATTGACAAACCCCTAGCCAGACTCACCAAACAAAAAAGAGAGAAGACTCAAATTAATAGAATTGTAAACGATGCAGGAGATATCACAACTGACACCACAGAAATCCAGAGAATCCTGCGAAACTTCTATAAAGAACTATACGCCACCAAGATAGAGAATCTGGAAGAAATGGAACAATTCCTTGAAGCATATGCCCTTCCAAAACTGAACCAAGAAGAACTACAAAATTTAAATGCACCAATCACAGACAAAGAAATTGAAACCGTTATTAAGAACCTCCCCAACAACAGAAGTCCTGGACCAGATGGCTTCACAAACGAATTCTACAAAACTTTCAGGAAACAGTTAGTACCCATACTTCTTAAGCTTTTCCATAAGATTGAAGAAACAGGAATACTCCCTTCCACCTTCTATGAAGCCAACAACACCCTGATACCAAAAGCTGATAGGGACAGAACAAAAAAGGAAATCTACAGACCAATATCTCTGGTGAACATAGATGCCAAAATATTAAACAAGATCTTGGCCAACCGGATACAGCAACATATCAAAAAGATTGTTCATCACGACCAAGTGGGATTCATCCCAGGAATGCAAGGCTGGTTCATCATCCATAAGTCAATCAATGTCATTCACCACATCAATAAAAGCAATGCCAAAAACCACATGATTATCTCAATAGACGCAGAGAAAGCCTTTGACAAAATCCAGTACCCATTCATGCTCAAAACACTACAAAAATATGGGAATAGATCGGAAATTCCTCAAGATAGTAGAGTCTATATATAGCAAACCTACAGCCAACATCATACTCAATGGACAGAAGCTGAAAGCATTCCCCCTCAGATCGGGGACTAGACAGTGCTGTCCACTGTCACCGTTACTCTTCAACATAGTACTGGAAGTTCTTGCCATAGCAATCAGGCAAGAGAAAGGAATCAAAGGAATACAGATTGGAAGGGAAGAAGTCAAGCTCTCACTATTTGCAGATGATATGATAGTATACATAGAAAAACCTAAAGAATCCAGCAGAAAACTACTGGAAGTTATTAGGCAATATAGCAAGGTATCAGGCTACAAAATCAATGTACAAAAATCAGTGGCATTTCTTTATGCAAACACTAAATCTGAAGAAGAAGACATCCAGAAATCACTCCCATTTACTGTTTCAGCAAAATCAATCAAATACCTAGGAATAAAGTTGACCAAAGAAGTGAAAAACTTATATACTGAAAACTATGAGTCGCTACTCAAGGAAATAGAAACTGATACCAAGAAATGGAAAAATATCCCATGCTCATGGATTGGAAGAATAAATATCATCAAAATGAATATTCTCCCCAGAGCCATATACAAATTTAATGCAATACCCATCAAAGTTCCACCAAGCTTCTTTAAGAGAATAGAACAAACACTACAATCATTTATCTGGAACCTGAAAACACCTAGAAATGCCAAAACCATCTTAAGGAAAATAAACAGAAATGGAGGCATCACACTCCCAGACCTTAAACTATATTATAAAGCCATCATCATCAAAACAGCATGGTACTGGAACAAAAATAGGCATACGGACCAGTGGAACAGAATTGAAAGCCCAGAAATAAATCCCCACACCTATGGACATCTAATCTTTGATAAGGGGGCCCAAATGATTAAATGGTGCTGGGAAATAAATGGTTGTAAATGGTGTAAATTGTTTTTACAATTGTTTTTACAATTCAATAAATTCATTTATTGAATTGTAAATTCAATAAATGGTGCTGGGAAAACTGGGTTGTAACATGCAGAAGAATGAAATTGAACCACTTTATCTCACCAGAAACAAAAATCAACTCCAAATGGATCAAAGACCTAAATGTCAGACCAGCATCAATCAAATACTTAGAGGAAAACATTGGTAAAACAGTTTCCCACCTACACCTCAAGGACATCTTTGATGAATCAAACCCAATTGCAAGGAAGACCAAAGCAGAAACAAACCAATGGGACTAGATCAAATTGAAAAGCTTCTGCACATCCAAAGAAACTATTAAACAAACAGAGAGACCCCTCACAGAATGGGAGAAGATCTTCACATGCCACACATCAGACAAGAAACTAATCACCAAAATATAAAAAGAGCTCAGCAAACTTAGCACCAAAAAAGCAAATGACCCCATCCAAAAATGGGCAGAGGATATGAATAAAACATTCACTACAGAGGAGATCCAAAAGGCTAACAAACATATGAAAAACTGCTCTAGGTCACTGATTGTCAGAGAAATGTAAATTAAGACAACACTAAGATACCACCTCACTCCTGTAAGAATGGCATACATCAAAAAGGACAGCAGCAACAAATGCTGGAGAGGATGTGGGGACAGAGGAACCCTTTTACATTTTACATTGCTGGTGCGAATGTAAATTGGTCCAGCCTCTGTGGAGAGCAGTCTGGAATACTCTCAGAAGGCTAGACATGGACCTTCCATATGATCCAGTAATTCCTCTCCTGGGGTTATACCCCAAGGACTCCATAACACCCAACCAAAAAGAGGTGTGTACTCCTATGTTCATAGCAGCACAATTCATAATAGCTAAAACCTGGAAGCAACTCAGGTGCCCAACAACAGATGAGTGGCTGAGAAAGCTGTGGTATATATATACACAATGGAATACTATGCAGCTATCAAGAACAATGAACCCACCTTCTCTGACCCATCTTGGACAGAGCTAGAAGGAATTATGTTAAGTGAGCTAAGTCAGAAAGATAAAGATGAGTATGGGATGATCCCACTCATCAACAGAAGTTGAGTAAGAAGATCTGAAAGGGAAACTAAAAGCAGGACCTGACCAAATTGTAAGTAGGGCACCAAAGTAAAAACCCAGTGGTGAGGGGTAGACATGCAGCTTCCTGGGCCAGTGGGGGGTGGGAGTGGGTGGGAGGGATGGGTCACAGTCTTTTGGTGGTGGCAATGGTGTTTATGTACACTCCTAGCAAAATGTAGACATATAAATCAGTAGTTAATTAATATGAGAGGGGGAAAATCAGTTGTATGTCTCAAAGTTTCTCAAAACACAAACTGAATCTTTTTAATATATAGGCTGTGTATTTGATATGCGGACTCTCTCAAAAGCCTAGACCAAGTAGATTAGAAGCATCCAATAGCACAGCTATATACAAGATACTGGATAATGTACAGCAAACCATAACAAAAGGACTTTTCAAAGTTAACCCAATTACCAAATAATGTGATGATAACATTAACTATCGATTGTCTTTTTGAACCCTAAGACAGCAGGAACCTCACATCTCCACTATAGAGCCCCTACTTCCCCCAGTCCTGGAACCCTTGGATAGGGCCCACTTTCCCGTATGCCTCTCCCAATCCATATCAAATAGTATTGCATCTCCCGATCACAACCTAACCAACACAACGATTGCCACCTCAACAAGCTTCACTTCAGACCGTGTCCAGAGACTTCACATGTGGAATGACAACCCTTCAGCTTCATTACTCGGGTGAGACCTTTCCTTTCATAGTATACTCTAATTCCATCTCAGGTGGGTTCACTTTCTAACAAAGTCCCAAAACCTAGATATAGACCAGTTTCTGTGAGAGAGAGCTTATGTTCACACGTATCCGTAACTACTGCAAAATATATACCTGAAAGCAGAAGTACACTAGAGTTTGCAGTGAGTACCCCCCTAACATTTCCTCTCCACTATTCCAAGCTTTGAGTCCATGATTGCTCAACAATTTGTTTGGCTTCGTATGTTAACTCTCTTTTCAGTCACCAGGTTCCAGATGTCATCAGGATGCTGGCCAGGCTTCCCTAGACTGAAGACCCCACCAATGTGTACTGGAGCTCAGCTTCCCCAGAGACCCACCCTACTAGGGAAAGAGAGAGGCAGACTGGGAGTATGGACCGACCAGTCAACGCCCATGTTCAGCGGGGAAGCAATTACAGAAGCCAGACCTTCTACCTTCTGCAACCCACAATGACCCTGGGTCCATGCTCCCAGAGGGATAGAGAATGGGAAAGCTATCAGGGGAGGGGGTGGTAAATGGGGATTGGGTGGTGGGAATTGTGTGGAATTGTACCCCTCCTACATTATGGTTTTGTTAATTAATCCTTTCTTAAATAAAACATAAAATAATTAATTAATTAATTAATTAAAAAAGAGGGTGGTTTCACAGATGCATGTTTTCATAGGCTTAATCTCTAAATTAAATTTGGAATGTAAAAAAAGTATGTGATGAATAACATTATATCAAGTGATAGGTAACCACAGAGCTATAATAAAAGGACTGCCTAAGGTCCTTGAAAGCTAAGAAAGAAAATTTAATAATCCATAAATCATACCACCTGCTAGTGGCATAAATCGCTTTTGAAATGCTGTTGAAATAAGGTAAAAGGAGTAAGTGGGATTTTCTCGTAGGCTCACAGCTCAGTGTGTTCTTTGCAATGCTAACTCAGAGCTGGAATGACATGTTCTCATTAGTCACTAGCAGAGGCTTTACTCCAACCAGGTCTTTGTGCTGGAAAGGACAACTGCAGTTATCACCACTAATTAAAAATCAGCTATATAAAAGGAATTTGAAAGAAAAGTACCCCTTTTATAAAAGAGAAGATGGCAGCAGTAGTGTGGTAAAGAGTAGGTTGCTATTTCTCTTAGGAAACTAACACTGAAAAAGAGCTAGGAAGAAAACAAGATCATGCCAAAGGGAGGTTTTATAAAAGAAATTTTGGGGGTACATTTGGAAAGTGTTTATCTCAATATATTGTCATTTTTCTGTAGGAGTTTCCAGGCAGGCCCTGGACTCAGAATTTCTTTAATTAAGACTTGCCAGGATCAGGCAGGCATAAAGAGTTTCAGCTTCCAGAAAGATAGCCCTGGACACAGAACAACATTTATATCATCAGCAGCCCATGCTCTAACAGGACAACTGGACTCGTAGCTACACAGCTTGGAAAATGGGAAAGTCCCAGTCTGAGCAATATAGATGGTTCCTCAATTTAAGCATCCCCTCAACTAGCTGGAGTCTATACAGTACTGTCTTATCCACACCAGCAAAAACAGGAAATACCTGGGTGCTTCCTTCTTAGCCCAGTAGTTTTACATTAATTTCTACAGAAGAGCTGCTGGGGTTTTGACTGGGATAACTTTTAATCAATTTGGGTGGCATTAACGCGTGTGTTTGTGTGTCTGCCTTTACTTATTAAAATTATGTCTAAGTATCTCCTAATTTTTGATGTGATTGTAAATGACAGGTTATTTTCTGTTCATGAAATATAACTAATTTTGTATATTATCCTTATTATATATATATATATATATATATATATATATATATATATTTTATATGCAATCTTAGATCTTGGGGTGGTTTTTTTGGCTTTTTTTTTTTGTATAGGTTCTGTAAGATTTCTCCACATGTCAGTTATGGATAAACAGTTTTATTTCTCCCTTTATAGCCCACACATATTTTATACCTTTTCTTTGCTAAATGGCATGTCTGGAATCTCTCAAATAATTGGTGGAAGCAGACACACTTGTCTTATTCCTTGAACATATCAACATGTCATCATTAAATTTGATATCAGCTAAAGACAACATTATCAAATTGAAGTAAGTGCCTTCTAGTTGGCTGAGAGTTGTAATGAGAAATGAATGTGAAAGTTTGTCAAATGCATTTTCTACATCTACATGATGCAATCATATGGCCTTTCTTTTGAAAATATTTTAGTCTGTCATGGTGAATTACATTGATTGACTTTTTAAAGATTTCACCAGCCTTGCATTTCTGAAATAATCCCCACTTGATCATGAAGTATTTTATTTTATTTTTACAAGTATTATTGAACTATATATATCTTTTTTTAAATTTGTTAAGGAATGTTTCAGTTATGTATAGTTTCCTTGTGATCTTTATAATTTCTTTGGGCTCCAGAGTAAGGCTAGTCTCAGAAAGTGATTTGGGAATTATTCCGTTCTTTCAGTTTTTTCAAAGTTCTTATATAAAACTGTTTTTTCCCTAAATATTTGGTATTTATTTATCGGTGAAGTTGCATAGACCTGGATTTTGTTAGGATGAGAGGGTTAGTGTCACTGTTTAGGTTCATTACCTCATCTTCGGAATAATCTTTGACTATATTTCATGAAATGGAGGCTGTGTCCCACCCACCCCCACCTCTGCCCCCCAGCATACTGCTCAGCTTTAGCTTGGAGGCGGGGAAGGACTGAACCTGAGGATTTTCAGTCTAAGGCATGAAAGTCTTTTTTACATAACCATATGCTGTTTTCCAGCCCTGCCTGACCCTTTACTTCTAAATTGTCAAATTTATTGCAATAAAGTTATTTAAAATATGTCTCCATTTTATTTTTTACATCTATGAAGAGTTTAGTAATGTCATCTCTCTCATTTCTGGTATACTCATTTGTGCATACCCCTATGAATGAACGATTTGGTTTGAAATTAATTACATCTATTCAAAGAATTAGCTTTTGTTCATATTGACTTTCTTCTATATTACTTTCCTAGTTTTCAACCGCATTAATTTCAGTGTTCCATGATTTCCTTTCTATCCCATTCCTTGAATTTTAAATGTTTTCCCCACCTCTAGTTTCTTAACATAGAAACAGAAGTCACTAATTTTAAAAAATATACTTGTGTTTTAATCTAAGTATTTAATGCTATGTGAGTACCCCACTGATTATAATTTTACATTTTTATTTAGTTCAGAATATTTATCTCTCCTTTATACTTCTTCTTAGACCCATTTATTTTTTTATAACAGCAAAGAATTGGAAAAAACCTAAATGTGAATTAGTAAATAGACAGATTAAAAAAAAACTATGGGTACTCATACAATAGTCGTTTGCAAACCATTAAAAAGTAATGGTTGACCCAGGTTCAAGCCTCTGGACCCCACGTGCAAGGGGAAAGCTTCACGACTGGTGAAGCAGTGCTGCAGGTGTCTCTCTCTTTCTCTCTCTCTCTCCCCCTATCATCCCCTTTCCTCTCGATTTCTGGCTGTTTCTATCAAATAAATAAATATTACCCCCCAAAAAAATTTTTTAAAGGAATGGTTATCGATAACACATGAATATAAATGAATCTCAAAATAACTGTACTGCACGAAAGCTAGCAGCAACAACAAAGTGCATAATGTATGGCTCCACGCTTATAAAATCCTGGACAATGCAAGCTACCGTGTAGCGGATCAAAGCAGATGAAAAGCTGCCTAGTGGAAGTGAGAAAGGAGAGAGGGGAGAGAAAGAGGGGAGAGAGACAGAGAGAAAGAGATCTCACTCACTCACTCCTAGGGGTCATGGTCAAGCTCCTTAACTTGACTGTGTTGATGATTTCACAGGCGTAGACATGCGCCAACACCTGGTCTATACACTAAAGATGCGCAGCTTAATGCACTGAATTACACTTCAACAAAGAGCTTCAAGGAGAAAAAACAAAGCAAAACAAAAATAGCACTCCAGAGCGGAATTAATAATGCTCAGAATCGAACGGTGGCGCCTTTGGTGACTAAGTTACCTTGCAAGGTGTGTCTTTTTCCCTGCCCGTGGTCCCAACCAGCTTGACTCCACCGTATTTACTCGCTCCTCCCCAACAGCTTTCGCGACGTCGTGGGTGGGAGGGTGTGTGCGCGCGCGTGCTTACGTGCTTACGTGCATACGTGCCTGTGTTCCTACGTGCACGTGTCTGCACACTCACATGCTCGCTACCACGAGGACGCCCCTTTGCAGTGATAACCCCCGCCCTCCCCCGAGGCTACAGCAATCTGTATTCCAGAGGAGCCTGGTTCCCTCCGAGGTCCGAGACTGCACCCGGTGTCACCTATAATCTGCTGTGGCCAGGGAGTGGGGGGTGACCCGGGGGTTCACGGAGAGAAAGCGGCGGAGCCTGGGGCACAGGCAGTGTTCTGCTGCGCGCCTGGGAGGGCCTTGCATCCCGGTGCGCCCCTTAGACTCAGCTCCTCCCGCTGGACTCAGAGTCAGGACTCAGAGTCCCGCTGTTCATATGGGATTTCAAGAATTCAGGCAACAGCTCTCCCAGGCACTAGGTTACTGAAATGGGCTGAGAAGTTCATTCCAATCCTCCTCCCTGGAAGGTTGGGGCTCCCAAAGCAATGAGCAATTCTCTCCTTGCTGTAGATGAGCTGGCAGAAATTGATGCATTGCTGAGTTTTTTGGGTTTTTTGTTTTGTTTTTCCAAAGCACAAAGGAGTCCCTGGCACATTCGTTTGCATATAATAACAGAAAAGGTTACTGTATTCTTCCCAAGATCACCTTCCAGTTCTCAGGAAAGGTTAAGGTACACTCCTCTTACACAAGCATGTGACAACAAAGAGGCTAGGGGAACTGTCCTTTGAATCAATAGGTCATGCTCTATTGACTCCAAAGGTGCTGTGTCCCAGAAAAAGGTCATTCACAAACAGACCAGCAGAAGCTTGCCCTGGTACACCACAGGTCTCTCCATTATAACATCAACATCATTTTACTTTTTCAGGGATTTAAAAACAAAAAAACAGGGGGTCGGGTGGTAGCACAGTGGGTTAAGCACACATGGAGCAAAGCTCAAGCACAGGCTCAAGGATCCAGGTTCGAGCCTCCAGCTCCCCACCTGCAGGGGAGTCGCTTCATAAATGGTGAAGCAGGTCTGCAGGTGCCTGTCTTTCTCTCCCCCTCTCTGTCTTCCCCTCCCTCTCTTGATTTTTCTGTCCTATAAAACAACAAAAGCAATGCCATCGATAACAGTAACAACAACAAAGGCAACAAAATGGAGAGAATGGCCTCCAGGAGCAGTGGATTCAGAGTGCAGACACTGAGCCCCAGCGATAACTGTGGAGGGCAAACAAAAAAGCAAAGAGAGAAGAAAAAAAAAGCAAAAGAAAAAAGCAAAGAGAGAAGAACCACAGCACCAAACTTCCTTCAGTTGAAGGAGGCCTGGTTCTAACCTGGGTCACCTAACTTACACTATAGCAGCTCCCTGTCCAAGGGAGCTATTCTGCTGCCTATTGCTACTGGGATGTTTAATATTGTTTAACTCACCCAGTCCTTTGGACATATGAGGCACACATGGAATAGGACAGACAGGAGATGAAGGTTCTCACCTAAGAATATTCTCAACACAAAAGCAAGGATGCTGAAGCTTCACAATAAAGCTTGTTGTCTATCTCCTGCATTCCTTTTTCTCATTTAAAAGTGTTTTTCAGTAATTATTCTAGAACTGGCAATGCGCCACAGGGTGAATATTACAAAGTTGAGGCAAAGGATGGATCAGGGAAATGTGAATAAATGTAAGTCAAATAAGTGTGTGACTGACAACAAATAACTCACTGTGCACTGTGTTAGATAGGTCCCTTCATAAAGCTGTAACGAAATTCCGTATCTAGAAATATGCTATGCTAAAGAATTTTAGAAGAAGTTACAGAAAGTTGTGCCTATCAACTTCATCTGTACTATAACAAGGGAAAATAGTGTTCTCAACCTCTATGGTCATTTCATCAGCACTTTTTCCTGATCTTCATACTCGAAAATACTTTCTACTTTTAGGGTCTTGTGCCTCCAAGGAGTTCATGCAGCTGTGCATGTCAATGTTACCTATAACTATCTGTTGCACTGAGTCCACATCTAAATGCAAGAGGATGGGGACCAGAACTTAGTCAGTTTCTACATAGCATCATCATGAGTGTTACTTTATTTCAGTCATTTAAAGGACAGTTTTGGCAACTGCCTTGCTGGAAACAATTCATAAATAAACAGTAAAAATTCACTCCAGAGTTGGAGGATAATTTAGGCTTGGCATTTTTCCTCCTGCATAATCTAGAGTTTGAATAAATAAACTACCTTTAGTTCAAAACCAAATAATTCACTTGCTGAACCTTAACATAATCATTAGAGAACTTGGAGTTAAAAAAAAACTGAATAAAATGTATACCCAAAAAAAGTTTGTTGCTCTTTTAAGTTCCCCAGTAATATATCTAGGGGGTGACTTCTGTTCTTTCAAAGTGATTTATGGCACCTACTGTTTTGATTCTTACTTTTTTTTTCCAAATTAGAAAAATGGTAAAGGAGTAGAGTAAGTTGAGTAGAGTTTGCCACAGCATAACCACAAAGCACATAGCATCTGATTTCACAGATCCATCCTTGTGCTGATACAGTTGAAGCTGCAGCTTCTGTCTCTTCTCCTTCTGAGCCTAGAGCACAGAACTCAACTGATTCACCTTGTGTGCACATGTTGCCATGCTGCCCGCAGTGCCCACTTGGCTCTCCTTGCTGGCATCCCATCCCTGCTGCTGCTCTAGCTCTGCCCCCACAGGGCGACATCCAGACCACCGAGAATAGCTGCTCATCGACAGCTCGATGTCAGACAGTGCCAGTCTGAGAAGAAGGCAGCTCTCCACATCATCTGAGCTTTGCTGGGTTTAAATGGGAAATTCACTAGCAGTGCTGAAGAAATGTTTTGCTCTCCCCAGCACCCAAGATGTTCTTTGATTATCTCTCAGAGTAGTAGGATATACTGGAATAATTAAACATTTGCCTGATGGGAATCAGGAAAAGACTCCTGGTGAAAGTGCTGCAGAGCGACTATTACAGGAAGCAGACTGGTCACTGGTGACTCCTGGCCGATTCAGCACTAATTCATTCTATGATCATCAGTCTCTTTGGAAACTTTCACCTTCACAGAGAATGATGCTACCATGGGCCAGGTGGCCTCACACCCAGGAGAGCACATGATGTATGAAGATCTAGGTCCCCATCTTTAGGGGAAAGATTCAAGAGCAGTGGAACAGTGTTGCAGGTGTCTCTCCTTCTCTCTACTTCTTTCTGTTATCTCTCTCACCATATAGCAAAATGAAATAATGAAATAGCTGCTGGGAGCAGTGATAGAGCTGTGAAGGCACCAAGCCCAGCAATAACCCTGGTGGGGAAAAGCAAAACAAAGCAAAACAAACAAACAAAAATTACTGCCATGTATTCATCTATATAAACTGGGCAGAATGCCAACCCCCTAACTCTGCTGATATAATTGTTTTTCCATGTTGGTAAAGAGAAAGAAAGAAAGAAAGAAAGAAAGAAAGAAAGAAAGAAAGAAAGAAAGAAAGAAAGAAGGAAGGAAAGAAAGAAAGGAAGGAAGAAAGAAGGAGAAAAAAAATCAAATAAAATTCAGCGTTCTTCTTAGTTGTTGCTAAAGAAGTAGGTATCACTGTGTCACTCGTTTATACGGCAGCCAAACACTAAAGGGAAAGGTAGAATGACTATGAGTATATCCCATTAGCTGAGCAGAATTAATCATTTGTCACAAAGATGAATGATACGTGTGTGGGAGGAGAAATGGCAGGAAAAAAGGTTTTGTTGTTTTTCCTAAGATTAGTTTCCTTGTTACTAACTAAATAACACTGAAAATATTTTAGTATTATAACTCTTGACTGCCAGGAAGACCAAGGCTAACTCTAAGCTGACTTTTGATAAGTGACAAATAAGCAGAATAAGAAAATAGATAATTATATCACAATTGTGTTCAAAAGAATCACGGACTACTAGAATAGGAAAGCTCTCAGGGGAGAGGATACAGAGATCTGGTGGTGGGAATTGTGTGGAGTTGTACCCCTCTTATCCTATGGTTTTGTCAATGTTACCATTTTTACAAATAAAATTTTAAAAAGAATCATGGGGGGGTCGGGCGGTGGCGCAGTGGGTTAAGCGCATGTGGTGCAAAGCGCAAGGACCTGCGTAGGGATCTTGGTTCAAGCCCCCGGCTCCCCACTTGCAGGGGAGTCTCTTCACAGGTGGTGAAGCAGGTCTGCAGGTGTCTATCTTTCTTTCCCCCTCTCTGTCTTCCCCTCCTCTCTCCATTTCTCTCTGTCCTATCCAACAACGAACAGCATCAGCGATGGCAATAATAATAACCACGGCAATAATAATAACCACAACGAGGCTACAACAACAAGAGCAACAAAAAGGGAAATAATGGCTTCCAGGAGCGGTGGATTCATGGTGCAGGCACCGAGCCCAGCAATAACCCTGGAGAAAAAAAAAAAAAAAAAGAATCATGGACTGCAATACAGCAGTTAATCTTTAAGTCATCAGAGATGATACTATATATTTTAAAACCCAGGGATTGTTAATAGCTTTGAACTTTGAACCTGGCACTCTAAAAAAAATGGCTAAAAATGTATATGCCAAGGAAATTTATCTGAAACATCAGTGTAAACTATTCCTTCTCTGCACTGCCTATCTTTATCTTGAGCAGATTCTCCTCTGAGTTACATATCACAATGGCCTGAGCTCCCATTCTCTACCAAGGAATTAGAAGAAATAACAAATCTATTTCTAGAAATGGTGTCTATGATTTGGTTGTTATAATGAGCCCAGGGGAAAAATTCTGACTCTGTTTTGTGTTCAAATGATATAAATCTTTTTTTAAAATGAGACTTGCTCTGGAATCTAGATTTTGTTCTCAAGAATTAATTGCAATGAAAAATAATTAAAATGTCTCCTTTGGTCATATGCAGCATGCTTGGTTTCTTGTATCTTTTTTTTTATGTATGTGTATCCAGAGAGGTGACCCCATGAACAGAACACATGTTTTTCTTGTATGAGGCTATGAGTTTGATTCCTGGTACTGCATATAACCAAGTGTCTGTTGAGTCAGTCACCTCTCTGTCTCTCAAAAAGTATATCTTAAAAGTAAATGAGAATAATGGCCAGACAGTGGCCTACTCAGCTGAGTGCACGTTAACATGTGTAAGGCTCCAGGTTCAAGACCCAGTCCTCACCTGCAGGGGGTTGGGGGTGGCTCATAAGCAGCGAAGTCTTGCTACAGTTATCTCTTTCTCTTTCCCTTTTTTAAAATATATTTTATTTAATTATTTTTATTATTGTTGTTATTGATGCCGTTGTTGTTCTAGAGGACAGAGAGAAATGGAGAGAGGAGGGAAAGACGGGGAGAGAAAGATAGACACCTGCAGACCTGCTTCACCACTTGTGAAGCGACTCCCCTGCAGGTGGGGAGCCGGGGGCTCAAACCGGGATCCTTATGCCGGTCCTTGCACTTTGCGTCTCTTTCCCTTTCTATTCCCTCCATCTTAATCTATCTCTGCACTATCAAAAAGAAAGAAAGGAAGAAATGGAGAGAGGGAAGGAGAAAGGAAGAAAGGAAGGAAGGAAGGAAGGAAGGAAGGAAGGAAGGAAGGAAGAGAAGGAAAAAAAATGAACACTGGAAGCAGTGGATTTATCATGCATGCAGGCAGCAAGCGCCAGTAATAACCCTGGTGGCAAAAATACTACTACTACTACAACAACTACTACTACAACCACTACTACTACTACCACTACTACTACCACCACCACCACCACCACTACTACTACCACTACCACTACTACTACTACTACCACTACTACTACTACTACCACCACCACCACCACCACTACTACTACCACTACCACTACTACTACTACCACTACTACTACTACTACCACTACTACTACCACCACCACTACTACTACTACTACCACTACTACTACCACCACTACTACTACCACCACTACTACTACTACCACTACTACCACTACTACTACTACCACTACTACCACTACTACTACCACTACTATTACTACAACTACTACTACTACTACCACTACTACTACTACCACTACTACCACTACTACTACTACTACAACAACTACCACTACTACTACAACAACTACCACTACTACTACTACTACAACAACTACTACCACTACTACTACTAATAATAATAATAATGATGAATTAAAAGAAAGAAGCCTCAAATTAATAAATAAAAGCCTCTAAGAAATTATACCAAGGCTAGGGGGCCAGGTGGCAGCGCAGCAGATTAAACACACATGGCACTAAGCACAAGGACCAGCATAAGGATCCCATTTAAACCCCTGGCTCCCCACCTACAGGGGGGTCGCTTCACAAGTGGTGAAGCAGGTCTGCAGGTATCTCTCTTTATCACCCTCTCTCTGTCTTCCCCTCCTCTCTTGATTTATCTCTGTCCTATCCAACAACAACAGTAATAATAAAAACAATAACAACAAGGGCAACAAAATGGAAAAGACTGCCTCGAAGAGCAGTGGATTCGTAGTACAGACATCGAGCCCCAGCGATCACCCTGGAGGGAAAAAAGAAAAGAAAACAGAAAAAGAAAAGAAATTATATCAAGGCTGGGCAGTGGTGCACCTAGTTAAATACACATACTACCAAGTGCAATGACCAAGGTTGGAGCCCCTGCTCCCCACCTGCAGGGGTCCACTTCACAAACCATGAAGCAGGTCTGCAGGTGTCTGTTTTTCTCTCCCTCTATCTCCTCATCCTATCTTATTTTTTCTCTGTCCTGTCTAGTAAAAATCAAAATTTAAATTAAAAAAAGGAAACAATGACTGTCAGGAGTGGTAGATTTGTAGTGGTAGCACCAAGCCTCAGCAATAACCCTGATGGTAACAACAACAAATAAAAGAGAAACTATACCAATAACCTAGAGAGACTTTGAAACTAGTGTTCACTGTGATTATAGACCTGGGTAATCAAAGCCTGTTTTGAAGAGATCACATAACTTCCTGGACAGTCATGCAAATTAAAAAGAAAAGAAAAGGGAGTTGGGCTGTAGCGCAGCGGGTTAAGCGCAGGTGGCGCAAAGCACAAGGACCGGCATAAGGATCCCGGTTCGAACCCCGGCTCCCCACCTGCAGGGGAGTCGCTTCACAGGCGGTGATGCAGGTCTGCAGGTGTCTATCTTTCTCTCCCCCTCTCTGTCTTCCCCTCCTCTCTCCATTTCTCTCTGTCCTATCCAACAACGACAACGACAATAATAACTACCACAATAAAACAACAAGGACAACAAAAGGGAATAAATAAATAAAATAAATATTTAAAAATAAAAGAAAAGGAAAGGAAAGAAAAGAAAAGAAATGAAAAGGAAAGAAAAGAAAAGAGACCACAGACTTGGTATATACATAATGAATACGCAAAACGACTTTGTTGCCTGATCCAACAAAGGCCCCAGGTTCAAGCCTCTGTACCACCATAAGAAAAAGCTGACCACTGTTATGGGGAAAAGAAATAACCATGAATGTTCCCTATGAAGTTTCACAAGGGAACCTCACAGCACTGAATTTATACTGCCAATAGTGTCTTCTACAAGCAATGCTGGAGGGGGATAACCATGATAGACAGGACCAGATGGTGGGGCATCTGGTAAAATGTACACATTACTACATTATTATTTAATGGAGTTTAAGCCCCTACTCGCAACCTGCAGGGGGGGAAGCTTCACAAATGGTGTTTCTCCTTGCAGGTATCTCTCCTTCCTTCTATGTTTCTTCAGGCAAAGAAAAAAAAAGGAGGAGGAGGAGATGGAAGAAGAGGAGGGAGAGGAGGAGGAGGACAAGGAAAGGCCATTGGTAGAGTTGTCATGCACGCACCAAACCCCAGTGATAACCCTGGTACCAAATAAAATGAAATAGACACACACACAATCTACTATATTCTAGAAGAGGCTACAGATCGTCCATGTCCATGTGTACATTCCATATCTACCTCCTCCTTCATATACTAGCAGCACATTCCAACTAAATATCTGATGATTTCAGACTTAATACCTACACCAACTCCTGGAGGACTTTGTACCCAGTACAGTTACGTAATGCAATTGTAACCACCTAGATGCTGAGTTAGTTATAGAGCCAGGTAGGCTTCCTGTGCCCTAAAGCTATTTACTAAGAGGGGAGAGGGAGACAGAGAGGAGAGAGGAAGATACACACCTGCAGACTTGCTTCACTGCTCATGAAGCATCCCTGATGCATCACATCTCTAGGCATGGTGACTTGCCCAACTCTAAGACTACAATGCTAAGTGTCTCTGTTGGAGGTCAGCTTAGGGCAAGCAGTACCTCTCCCCCTGCATCCTGCAGGAAGCCAATGGGAAGCACTAGTGTGCCTGCATAGCCTGCATGAGTACTCCCTAGCACTGCAAAAACGGTATCATCTGTTTTCCATCTACACCATGCCTCGGCCTCGCGGGAGCTTAATGTGCAGCTTGGCGATACGAGAATCCGGCATGAAGCCCAGCCAGTCTATCTCGGCGTTACTCTCGATCGCACTCTGTCATTTCACGAACATCTCATAAAAACTGCAGCAAAGGTGGGCACGAGGAATAACATCATTGCAAGACCGGCCAGCTCTTCATGGGGCGCGAGCGCTTCCACACTACGATCATCATCTCTGGCATTATGCTATTCCACTGCAGAATACTGTGCCCCAGTATGGTTCCGTAGCCCCCATGTCCACTTGGTCGATTCCAAATTATATTCCTCCATGAGGATCATTTCTGGAACCATCCGTTCCACCCCGGTTCCATGGCTGCCAGTTCTTAGCAACATCGCCCTGCCAGATATTCGTCGGGATGCGGCATCATCTAAGTTCATTTCCCACGTCTACGCTCAACCGGACCTGCCAATATACGCGGATATCTTCGCCCACCCTGTCCAACGCTTGACGTCTCTTCACCCACTCTGGTCCCCTACGCCTACACTGAACTTCTCTGTTCCAGACTCTTGGAAACAGAGTTGGCAGTCAGCTGAGGTCAAGAACAAACACCTCATCACAGACCCCTGCAAGCGTCAACCCGGCTTTGACCTAGCACGTTATGATTGGGCCCTCCTCAATCGCTATCGAACAGACCATGGCCGGTGCGCCGCTATGTTCCATCGCTGGGGAGCCAGAGACGACCCGAACTGCCCCTGCGGCTACAGACAGACTATGGCCCACATAGTCAACGACTGCCACCTCTCCAGATTCAAAGGAGGTCTCGAAACTTTACATCAGGCTCAACCTGATGCTGTTGACTGGCTACAGAAGAAGGGCAAACGCTAGAAGAAGAAAGTACTCCCTACCTAACTGCAAAGGCCATACATGCAGATGAGGGCAGATGTGAGCGCTTGAAGAACAGAGGCTGATTGATGCATTTCCCCAGAGGGCCCTGCCTTTCCCTAGCAGGAACTATAAAACTCGGAAGACGAAAAAGTCCTGAGTCTTTGCTCGCTCTCTCTCTCTCTCTCTCTCTCTCTCCCCTGCCATCCTATATGGCTTGTACTTTGTTCTCCTTTTCTGTCCTTACTTTCACCCAATAAATGTTCATCTCCCTGAAACATGATGGTCTCTCTTTGTGACTCTTCAAAGGTGAAAATGTCTAAGGCCCTCAGAATGAAGCTTGTTGGGGAACTTCCTGTTTGCTCTCACCTCTCCCCCAAACATCTCTATTAGATAGGAATGGTCAAAGAGACAGGAGTGTAAAAACTGATTCAGATAAGATGGAGGATGGGAAAACTATTGCAACTATCTTGTGAGTATGGCTGGCTGCCCACAATGACTGAATATAATAACCACTGGTTACAGGGAGTAGAGAAGAAAGACAGAAGAACCATGGATGTTTATTGACATGGTGTCACCACACTCAGCCTCCACAGCCCACATCTGGACTTATCTTCCAAGAGAATGAATATATATATTCACCGTTACTTTCCATTTTTCCTAATAACCAAATCTATGCCTGTCTCCCTGGTCTCTTGCCAATTGTTCGACAGATATGATTGGGATATTAAGCCAAATTATTAAAACTTAACTTAAATGATTCCACGTGGAAGTAAAAATCTGCAATGACTACTTTGAAAAAGGAGAATCTCTGTAGTGCAAAACAGGCAGAATAACAACAACAACAACAACAAAAAACCTAGGGGAATTAGAAATCCTTCAATATTTCTCAGTTGTGAAAAGAAAAAAGAAAATTATGAATACTGACAATCAAAGAAGGAAAAACATATACATAGTGTGATTGAATCCTAGAAAGATGCATAGGGAAAATTCATGTGTATATCACTAATTAATGGAAGTGAATGAAATGGGGGGGGGTGATACGAGCAACTAAAAAGTATACAAATGTTTAGCTAAAAAAGACAAAAATCACCTGAGATGGACCTGTGCGATTCAAGGGCATGTACACACAGTCTCTAAGACAACACTTGGCAAGGGCATTCAGACATGCTGCAGTGAGTTAGATTCTGGGGTCTAGAGCATCAAGCTCTGGGATACACATCCAAACAGAAGGTTCAAGACTACCCTGCAGATCTGGCCTGAGAAGAAATTTGCTGACCCACCCGAATGCTGAGCAAATAGTGTCCTTTATCTTATAGGTCCCATCAGTGCTTTTATTTCTGCATTGGAAGTTGGCCCCTACTGGACCACTTGCTAGGAAACGAAGTCTATTTTCCCCGCAAAGCTTTCCTCCTGTGTTTGCGATGTATCTTCTGTAAGAGAATCTGGAAGTTAGACGTCGGGTTACATGCACTGAAAAGCAGCATACTATCCAAGTGAGCTATTTGCCAACCCACTCCATCTCAGCTTCTATTAAGGGGTTCTATTCACAGAAAAACTTAATTAAGGATCATGTATAAAAGAAACTTTTTCACTCTTACTAGGAGAATAAAATGTGTAATTCACATGCTTTTCAAATGACCTACGGGGAACACAGCATTGAAAGCAATCATTTTAACCCCTTTCTTCACTGAACCTTTAATTAGAATTAAGGGGAAAAAAGTTCAAATAGTTCTCATTTAATCTGACCTGTCTAGACCCTTCTGAGGCACTGAGTAAAATGCAAAAAGTCAGGAGTCGGGCAGTAGCGCAGCGGGTTAAGTGCAGGTGGCACAAAGCGCAAGGACCAGCGGAAGGATCCCGGTTCAAGCCTCCACCTCCCCACCTGCAGGGGAGTTACTTCACAGGTGGTGAAGCAGGTCTGCAGGTGTCTATCTTTCTCTCCCCCTCTCTGTCTTCCCCTCCTCTCTCCATTTCTCTCTGCCCTATCCAACAACGACGACATCAATAACAACAACAACAACAATAACTACAATAATAAAAAGCAAGGGCAACCAAAGGGAAAATAAATGTAAAAAAATGTAAAAAGTCTGGACGCAACACACACACTCATGAAAGAAACACAAAACACAGGTGAAGTGAACTTCTGCAGCATGGGGACACAAAGCCTTTAAATAAGTGACCGTCCATAAAAAAAATAATAAAAAGCCTAAAAGGGAATAATGAGAAACATGTCACACAGTAGGGACCAAAGGCAGGGAAATATTTTTGAAAGATTATATGAACCTCTCTCCTTTCCCCAGAGGGTGAAGTCAGACAACAAGGAGCAGCATTTTGAGCCCTGAACCTTCCTCCACCTTTCAAGAGTGCTGATGCTGAATATCAAAGGTGGAGGAAATTTTTCATTCCATTTCTTCTGTGTCACTCAAGGATGAAACAACCCCCTCTTTTTAAAAATTTCTTTATGTGCTCAAAGTGGTGTGTAAACCACTGGAGATTTTAAATTTGACAGTTTATTTTCTAAAACTCATGAGGTATTTTCACAGGGTCAAATGAAAAATAATCAGCCTCGAAGCATACCAACAGAATAATTTCTAGTTGAAAAGACCACCACACTCTTTCTGTCTGCATTTTTGGCTTTCATCCCACTCCATATGTTTGAAATCACACGGGAATACTGAGGCCATGTCCACAAAACTAAATTTCAAAAAAAAAAAAAAAACACTGTTTTTTCGGCCTCCACTTGATGTTGGCTTGTGTGAGAGCTCTGTTATGGAATCCAATGGCACAGCCCTGCCCTCAGGAGCTGAAGACCCTTTGCAGGAGATGTGACCCTACATGGGAACAGATGGGACACACAGGTAGCCCCAAGTGGGAGCAGGCCAGAGCCAAGGAAAGAAGGGCCAGCTTTGCAGAAGGGAAGACCTGGCATTGCCATATGACTCTGCAATGGGCTTGAGAGGGGCCAAGCGGAGCAGAGAGAAATGGAGCAGAAGTTATGGGACCTTCCAAGAGGCAGAGCTTCAGAGAAGCAGAGGGGGGAAGATGGGAGGAAGAGAGTCCAGAGAGACCAAGTCAAAAGGAAGGAGATGTTTCTGACTGGCCTGAGATCTTCCTCCTAAGTAACAAGAAGTTGTCGTAATACTAGTCCTACATTCACCCACTCTGCTATTCTTTTATTTTCCCTTCTGGTTATCCCTGGGCACCACTCAATAATGTTTTCCAGATTAAAAAAAACAGAGAGATATTAAGAGCAGAGAGAGAGAGAGAGAGAGAGAGAGAGAGGGCAAGCACACAGCAGTGGGGGCCAGACTGGAAACTAGGCTGTGAGCATAGGAAAGCATGTGCACTATCCAAGTGATCTATCTTGCCAGCCCAGCTCTGTTGTTCTTTATAATATTTTGCACATTTTTGCAGCTAGAGAGGTGGCTCAGTGGAGAGAGCTCAGGGCCTGCATACACAAGGTCCCAGGTTTGATCCCTGGCCCTGCACAGGCTACAGTGGTCATTCTGGTTTCTGTCTCAGGAAAGCAAGTTATTTTTATGTTTGTTTGTTTTAAGAAAAAAGGGGGGGAAGATACAGAGGGAGAGAGGCCTGCAGCACTGTTTCACCATTTTTGAAGCTCCCCGTCCCCCACCACCACCCCCTGCCCGCAGGTGGGAAACAAGGACTTGAACTTGCACACTATAATGGGTACACTCAACCAGGTATGTCACCACCTGACCCCACAGTAAATGTTTAAAAAACATTTTAGCTATTGTTTATTTGATAGGACAGAGAGAAATTGAGAGGGGAAGAGGAGATAGAGAGGAAGAGAGACACCTGCAGCACTGATTCACTACTTGTGGGGCTTCCCCCTACAGGTAGGGGCCAGGGGCTTTGTGGGTCCTTGAGCATGGTGATGTCTGTGCTCAACCAGGTGCACCACCACCTGGCCAACACGTAAATTATGTTGTGTCTCTCCCTCTGTGTCACTATCAGTTTGGTCCACCCCCAGGATTATCACTAGAGCTTTGTGTCATTTTTTTCATTTTATTGATTGGGGGGGGGGGACCTGGAGAACTGCTTCACCGTTTGTGAAGCGATCCCTCTGCAGGTGGAGAGTGGGAGCTGGAACCTGGATCCTTGCGCTTCGTACTATGTACGCTTAACCCAGTGCTCCACCACCCAATCCCTCTATTTCCAGCTCTGTGTCTTTACATATACATATGTAAAGTGTGCACTATCCCAGTCCAGAATAATGAAATCACACATGCATAAAGCCCCAGGAATACCAGAAAAAAATAGCTTCATTAAAACTAGTAAAGCCATGAGCCCGTTGGAAGATGCCTAAAATAGACCTCTGAGCTTTTTCCAAAACGGAGACCTCAAATCTTCATTTGCAATATTCTTGCCTTTAGGTTCATGATTAACCAATAATTTGCTCTGCTTTCCATCTTAACCCTTTTTCAGCCAGCAGGTTCCAGACACTATCATGATGCCAACCAGACTTCCCTGGGCAGACGACCCCATCATGTGTCCTGATCCCTGCTCCACTAGGGGAAGAGAGAGGCAGGCTGGGAGTCTGGATTGACCTGCCAATGCCCATGTTCAGCAGAGAAGCAATTACAGAAGCCAAACCTCCCACCTTCTACACCCCATGATGATGATGGGTCTGTACTCTCAGAGGGATAAAGAATAGGGAAGCTATCAAGGGAGGAGATGGATATGGAGCTCTGGGAATGGACATTGTATGGAAATGTACCCCTCTTATCCTATGGTCTTGTCAATACTTCCATTTTATAAATAAAAACTTTTTAAAAATAACTTTATTATATATTTTTACTTACTAATAGTATGTTATAGGATTATAAGAGTATAATGTATAGTGTGGTGTGGACCACACCCACCCAAAGATAACCACCATAATCCAAAAAAAAAAAAGTAAATGAAAACAATGACTCTTCTCCTCACAAAGTATGATATTTGCTTTGGCTCTTTCTCCTGCTCGGAAATAAGCCCCTCCAGGAGCCAGACCCACAGCAACAGCCCTGCAGCTCAGTAGAGCTGCTGCCTCACTATCTGCTTCTGTGCTGCCCATGGGGATGGGAGGGCTGACAGGCTACAGAGTGCCTGCGAGGGCATCATGGGAGAGAAGAGTCTGGAGCCATGTAGCAGCCAGATCAAGTGTCTGAAGTTCATCAGAGGAGACGACTGAGCAGCAAACTCCTAGAGACTAGCCTACATTCCACTCCACTTTCATTCCCCCCTCTCTCCTAAGTTGATGTCTCTAAGACTCTCCTTTGAAAGGTAACAGCAACGGCCTAGCCACACAGCCTTTGGTAGACATCAGCCAGAGTTTTTTTTCCAGCAAAATACATTCAAGTCGTTGTCCAAATAGACAAGCAAACATATTTGGAATTGCTGAATGGATCACTAATTATTTTCTGTTCTTGTCAAAACAGGGGAAGAAAAGAAAATGACTCATTTGTTATCTGACCATAAAGTCTCCATTCAAATCACAGTAACAAATGAAGGTGGGTGTGGGAAGCCCAGGCAGCCAGGGTGAGAATCCCTGAAGCCACTCACCTGCCATGCCAGCAGCCCCCTGGCCTTGCCCAGCTCAGCCCTGCATGTGAACTTGGCACCCACACAGCCATCCTGGGAGGGGGGCTCAAAAGGCTATTCTTTTCGACTAACTCCAATTTCCCCTCCCTTCACTCTGAGCCTGATAATCTTACATTTGTTCTCTTTTTCTATGTGTGTGTTTAAGAGCCCAGTAAGGATTTAGCTAGGTTAATACCTCTCCAAGAACTGTCTTTCTTTGCCCTCAGTGTAGAACAATATAAGTGGAAACTGCCCCACTCTGAGAAGGGAGGCTGGGTCAACATACTCTGCCACTCGAGGAAGACTGGTCCTGAAATGAGTGCAGCCTAGAATGTTCCTAGCTGTGACCATGGAATGCGAACTCAGCCTGACAGGGAAGCCGAGGTTACACAGGCTCCTGTGCTAAATATGACTAGACATGGGCTCTAGGGCAGATCAATGGGGTTTACAGTTAATGGTAATTATATATACTTTTCCCATACTTGGGAGTTATTCTTTTCCCTGATCCAGCTTTCTAGTCCTACTCCCAACTCTGACACTATCTTCCCAGATAATACTTTTAACCCACCTGCATGTTATCTGTAGGGCTCAGGCAAAAATTGGTAAATTCATAGGCCCCTTAGGCTATACCTAAAATAGACTTCCTAGCTTCTTCTAACATAAAGACCCCCCCAACTTTATCTGTTATATTCTTACCTTTAGGTTCCTGATTATTAAACAGCTTGTTCTGCTTTATATCTTAATGCTTTTCAGCCACCAAGTTGCAGATGCTACCATGATGCCAACCTGACTTCCCTGGGTAGACAACCTCACCAATGTGTTGGAACCCCACTTTTCCAGAGTCCTACCCCAATAGGAAAGACAGAAACAGCCTGGGGGTATGGATCAACCTGTCATCACCCATGTCCAGTGAAGAAGCAATTACAGAAGCCAGACCTCCCACCTCTGCACTCCATAAAGATCTTTGTCCATAATCCCAGAGGGATAAATAATAGGGAAGCTTCAGGGGGCTGGGCAGCACATGGCGCAAAGCACAAGGACCGGCATAAAGATTCTAGTTCCGAGCGCCCAGCACTCCACCTACAGGGGGGTTGCTTCGCAAGCAGTGAAGCAGGTCTGCAGGTGGCTATCTTTCCTCCTCTCTCGATTTCTCTCTGTCCTATTCAACAACAACAGCCATAACAACAATAACCATAACAACCATAACAAGAGCAACAAAATGGGAAAAATAGCCTCCAGGAGCAATGGATTCGCAGTGCTAGCACCAAGTCCCAGGGATAACCCTGGAGGAAAAAATAAATAAATAAAAGAACAGGGGAACTTCCCATGGAGGGGAAGGGATACGGAACTCTAGGGGTGAGGATTGTACCCCTCTTATAACACAATATTGTCAATCATTATTAAATCACTAAAAAAAAAAAAAAAAAACTGTCCTGAACCAAGGTATGAAGAACAGGAAGACCAGAATCAGATCTTCCCAAGTTCTCAAGAGCTGTCGCCAGTGAAACATTACTCAGGCACTATGTTCTAGATCACCTCAGAGGGGGGACTAGGTAAAAATAACAATACTTTCTCTAATTAAGGCAAACCATACCATGTACTTTAATGCAGGTAAATCAAATTGCCTACCAATTCCTCCCTTTCATTCTTTGATTTCAAGCTTACCTTTAGATTATCAGTGTTAACATGCATTATAAATAGTCATAACAGAAATGGCTATGTTTCAAAATTCTCATTCTTAGCCTATACTTAGTTTTAAGTTACAATTACTATCCTAAACTGTGGAAAGAAGCATAAAAGCAGCTGTGATGACACCTTGTTCCTACTCTGACCTTCTGGGGTTATACTCCAGACACTGTTACTAGAAATAATGAGAGAATTTCTTCAAAGACAAGCCTGAATTTCCCTTGACCCTGTGGGGGAGGGTGTGGAAGAAGGAGGTTGCACATGTACCATGTAAAAGAGTGTGCACATGTACACGCCTGTGTACCTGCAAGCAGGCAGTTAGCGGTCAACAGTCAGGAATCGTCTCTGCTTCACAGGTTCTTTCTCTGGTCCACACTCGTCATCCTGAGTTCACTCATTCCCGTAACCTTGGCTCTAGATGAACAAAGGACATCATAAAGCACAGTGTATCTAACACACAGTTATTATGATTGCTGTTCCCAGTTAGATAAGCACATATTCCCAACTGAATACGAATATATTTCTAATTATATAGGTATCACTGCAGTTTCTATTGCTGATTACAATATTTTCATTTTAAGCAACTTCTCCCAAAATAGGGTATCTTGGGGGAAAATCTTAAAGCTTTCAGACAGATTTGCAATTAGCTATGAATCTGTCTTCGGGAACAATTTTAACTTCACTAATAGAGCATCATGCAGTCCCTTTAGAGGCAAGCAGTGTTTTCAAGACAGCTGTTTTACATCAGTTATTTTATTATTCAAAAGTCTGCCCCTCAACAGGAATCCTTACAAGTCTAAGCCTAAATGAGTAGTCATTCTCAGCCAGAGAGAGTCACCCCCATTCTGGAAAACACATCTTCCCTTGTGTTTTGGTTACACTTCCCTTTGATGGACAAACAGCCCCAGCTGTTTCAACCCTTGGAGTGCCTCAAGCCTTCCTGGACAGCCTTTTTACCCCACTTTTCCTACAGAGAGAAGAGAATCTGTGCTCAGCCCCTGAGGAGTGGAGGGGACCTGTGTTTTCCCTCTGATCTTAAGCTGATTTTTAGTAAATATAAATACAGGCACTTAGTGAGAGCTCCTGGGATTACACTGAGCCAGTAAAAGAAAAATGCCCAGTGTTTGGGTACTGAACACAACTTTTAAAAGAAATAGGAGGGAGTCGGGCTGTAGCGCAGCGGGTTAAGCGCAGGTGGCGCAAAGCACAAGGACCGGCATAAGGATCCTGGTTCGAACCCCGGCTCCCCACGTGCAGGGGAGTCGCTTCACAGGCGGTGAAGCAGGTCTGCAGGTGTCTATCTTTCTCTCCTCCTCTCTGTCTTCCCCTCCTCTCTCCATTTCTCTCTGTCCTATCCAACAACGACAACAACAATAATAACTATAACAATAAAACAACAAGGGCAACAAAAGGGAATAAATAAATAAAATAAATATTTAAAAAAAAAAAATAGGAAATATAGCCCACCAATAGTTGGACATATAATGTGTGTGTGGGGGGGGTGTTAATAGGAGAAAGTTTATTGATAGTATTGGAACTTATCCCAAGTTCAGCAAAACATGTATCACCAAAACATGGCTTCCATTTTCATTTGACTTGATTTATATACAGCACCTTACATTTTTAAGATAGAGTTTAACTTTGTTTTTAAAAATATTTTATTATGTAGGACAGAGTAATTGAGAAAGAAGGGTGTTAGAGAGAGGGAAAAATAGAGACACCTGCAGCACTGCTTACCATTTGTGAAGCTTCCCCCTGAGGTGGGGAAAGGGGGCTTGAACTTGGACCCTTGTACTTTATAACATGAAGGCTCAACAGGATGCACCACCACCAGGCCCCAGTAAAGTTTAACTTTCTTTTAATTGTTTTATTTTATTTTATTTATTTTATTTTATTTTATTTCCTCCAGGGTTATTGCTGGGGCTCGGTGCCTGCACTATGACTCCACTGTTCCCAGAGACCATTTTTCTCATTTTGTTGCCCTTTTTATTACCCTTGTTGTTGTCATTATTATTATTGTTGCCACTGCTGCTGCTGGATAGGACAGAGAGAAATTGAGAGAGGAAGGGAGACAGAGAGGGGAAGAGAAAGACAGACACCTGTAGACCTGCTTCACTGCCCATGAAGTGAATCCCCTGCAGGCTGGGAGCTGAGGGCTCGAACCAGGATCCTTACGCATACTTATGCTT
The DNA here is from genome assembly GCF_950295315.1 of Erinaceus europaeus. Lineage (NCBI taxonomy): Eukaryota > Metazoa > Chordata > Mammalia > Eulipotyphla > Erinaceidae > Erinaceus > Erinaceus europaeus. The sequence goes on along the minus strand of NC_080181.1, from coordinate 21,904,626 downwards.
TGCACCATGTGTGCTTAACCCACTGTGCTACTGCCTGACCCCCAACTATAACTTTCTTTTAAACTTCTGGCCTTGGTTTCTTGTAAGTCATGGCTAGACTGTAATCTGACAACCAGATGGTAAATGACTCTTTCCTCAGTAGAGGCCACTATGCATGTGACATCATAATAAAGACAAATCCAATGCCGTGACAGCAAGACGAAGTTTCATTCAAGTGAAAAGCCAATTACTGCATTTCTCATTCTATCAAGTATGATGGCTTCCATTTTATGAGTAGATTATTGTATCTTAGTCCCTACTTGATCCTTAAATTAAAAGATTGAAAACTGAAAAATTTCCTGTCAACTAGCCTTGGTCCTGATGGATTGACCCCAATTCCTGCTGTTCCAGTGGAACATTATATGGCCCCACAGAAGAGGTCCAGCGGCATGTATGAGTCATGTTAGTGACATCCCTGGAGAAAAGTTCATTTTTTCTTGTCAAAAGTAATCCCCCGGGGAGTCATTTTCCAGCTTAAGTAAAAATAGCTATTCTCATCAGTCATCGTTACATTTCTTATGCAGTATATATATACATATATATACATATATATATGTATATATACATATATATACATATATATATACATATATATATATATAGTTTTCCCCAACTGGAAAGAATTTGAAAGAAGGGACTGTAAATGTTAACAGATTCACAACCTGCATCTGTACTGAACTACAGAATACAATAGATACTGTGAGAAATAAAGAGGGGGAGCTTTTTAAAACAAAAAGGACTGAAAGTTTAAAGATGCTCCTTCTGATTGGCAAGACAGCCCACATTCAAGGTGACCAGCTCTCCCAGGCACTGTGAAATACTGGAACCCCAGCTCATCACCTCATCACAAGACCAAAACCAGAGAAGCATTACCACTAGGGGACACAGATCTGTTGAGATACAATTGCTGGAATTGTGATAGCTCCTTGAAGATAGTGAATGAGAGTGAAAATCAAAGGGAAATGTTTAAGACATGGCTGCTTTAGGTTATCACCTCCCCACCACCATGAAAGAAGCACTTGCCCATTGCAGATGTCTCTCTTTATTATACCCTATAATTGCCAAGATGCCATCTTTTAATAGCCTGTGAATTATCTAGATAATACGGTAAAGATAATAAAGGTGGCTCATACTTTCTACAACAATGACTTCCTTTACTACCTGCTTCACTGGATATTTAACAATAATAACAACAACAACAACAAACCTTATGCTTGCCCCTGTTCAGCAGGCTGGATCGTAAATTCCTGCAGTTCCAGAGTTTAAAGGTCCTCAGAACAAAGAGATACCAAGGTTTTAAGAAACCTGAAGACTCGAGAAGCACTCTGTGATGCCAACACGCAGTCACTCTTGAGAGTGTTCCACAGCCTCCAAGGTGGTGCCCAACGGTGTTACTGGGGAAACTGATCACCTGGAGATATTATTAAAGTGCAGGTGCTGGCTCTGCAAGTCTTGTGGACTGAGGACTAAGACTCTGCATTTTAGTAGGTTCCAGGGGAAGCTGACTTTGCCATCTGTAGTAACACACTGGTAGCAACATCCCAGGTCCCCTTGCCTAGTTGTCAACCAAGTGTTTCTCTAATTCTGCCACTAGACTGGGGTTTTCTACAAGTGAGGTCCCAGGTTCAATCCCCAACACCACTACCATAAGCCAGGGCTGAGCAGGTCTTTCTTCCTCTCTCTCTTTCTCTACCTCTCTTTCAGTAATAAAATAAGTGTTCTCAAAAAATGAAAAATCACACTAATAGAGAGTATAAGGAAGGACACACATGGAGCACTAAGCAGTCCTTGGAACTCCATATATTACCCAGGCAAGAGACACCAACCAGCCAGGGGAGTCACAGCCGCAGAGAAGGAAAGGGAATGGGTTACAGAGGGGCATCACAGTGGGTTATCACAGTTGCTAGGTGTCGGGGACTCCTCCCATCCAGCTGACCCCTTGAGTGGTGGTGGTGGCATGTGGCCATGGCCACATAGAACTTGACCTGAGTGGTGGGGGCCAACGGCCTGAGCCAGAGCCAGAATCCAGAGAGTGCACTGGCTGGCCATTCCCAGGAGCAAGGGGCTGGGGCAGAGTGGAGACTAGTAGAGACTGAGACCTCCATCATGTAAACTTGGGAGCAAGGCCTTGATTCCTTGGGGGCTCTGAGAGTGAATGAAAATAACTCTGGTTTTCATCGGGTCAGTACACTAAATGGGAATCAGATGTAAAGCCGCAAACACCCTACAAAATCTCCTCTAAAAGAGCTGATGAGCAGATTCATTCAGGAGATTTTATTGTGGTTACACTTTGTGTCTTTATAGATTTAAAGGAATTAAATAATCAAGAGGTGAAAGTAAAAAAAAAAAAAAAAAAGACTCCGAGTCTTCTTCGAGTTTCTGCATTCTAACCATTTGAATGTGAGTGAGTTATAGCAAGAAGATCTTGTGGACAGCACACTGGCAGGAAGGTGAAACACAAAGGCACTGGTGGATCAAAGGAGAAGTCTAGGGAAGAGTGTCCTCGTAACTTTGGATGATGGCAGAAAGAATCACTTGGAGAACTTCTGATTTGAGCATTACTCAGAGATTTCTTGTCCTTCCAGTGTTAAACAGTAAGCCCAGTAAAACTCATTTCATGGTCAAGACCCTGAGCTCTATCTATAATTACATACAGCTATGTGAAAGTGTGTCTAACTATCTACACAGGCACATATATGTAGCACATCATATTGGTACAATGTATAGTTTGTTTAGGGCTCGCCGGGAAATATGGCACACTCAGGCTAATGGAGAAAAGCTTAAGTAAGGGACTATTTACAAAGCAGAAGGAATTATTATTTGGGGATAACTAGGGCACCCTGAAACCAGTCACAAGCTACCTTCCCAGGCCTGACTGGACGGGAAGAACACATTAACATGAATCCAGTGAGAACTATGACTGGAGGAGAGGGTGGTGTGAGCAACAGAAGCTGTGACCTCTCACCAGCTGAACAGGAGCTGTGACCACTCCCTGCCAGCCCACAGCCCAGCAGAGAGGGGGCGTGGGGACATAAGTACCTGCACCTCCTTTTGATCCAGCCCCACCTTCTTTTTATGTATTACTGGTGCCTCCCACTGACCAAACTAGATGCCAGAAGGTGAGGCCGTTTAGTTGATTCATTCCATGGAGCTCAGGTCTCCTGGGACAGAGCATGGGGACCCTGGATCCACGGGGCCCGGCCTTCCATCTCCTGACACAGTGCAGTCACAGCTGGCTCTTCACCCCCAGCAGATGCTGTCCTCCTTCCTAAGGTCATCTCTTTGTCTGTCCAAGTATTCCAACCGTGAAGACTCTGCATGATAAGTGTCCCATCTCAGGCCCAACTGCTTTGTACTCTCAAATGAACAGGAAGGTTTTTGAAGGCAAAGAGAAAAGGATGTGTCTCCAGAAGCCTGCTCCACAGAAGCCACCAGGTGACTCTTCACTGCTCCTAGCTGAGCCTCTGCAGCCTAGTGATTGGCACCCGAACAAGGGACTGAAATAAGCCCTGAAACATGGACCGGCATCAACGTGGGACCTAACCCACCCATCGCCCAGATAAGTAAACTTGGCTACCCATCCACCATGGGTTGCCTTTCTACTTATGAAGAGGTTTGCCAAAGCCTCTACTGTTTCATTATGAGACAGTTTCTCTGTCTCTGGAACATTTTACTCTGGGCCACGCTTCGGTTCCCTGACAGGGAACTTTGGTTTCTTATGACTGGGATCATAGAGCTTGGGAGATGCACGGAGATTTCTCCTTGGACTTTCTGGATTCCCTCTCCCATGTTTCCTGAGGAAAAGGACTACATTTTGCTCCAGGCCACAATTTGGTTCTTTATGATCGTGATCGTAGACCTTGGGATATGCATGGGGATTTCCCCTGGGACTTTCTGGACTTCTTCTCGCATGTTTCCCATGGAGAAGGACTACTCTAGTTTGAGGAGCATTCTCCAGTACCCTGGCAGTTCCCAAGTATGGAGACACGTGGTTAGTTCTACTCTCCTGATTGGATTCTTTCTTCAATGGGAAGATGCTTTTAAAAATGGGTGCCTGAAGCAACCCAGCAGGAACAGTCAGAAGCACCCTAAATGGAATTTCGAGGAGCTTTTTGGACTAGGACGCCCTCTGGGGACTCTTAATCCTACATGGTGAGATCTTGATAATCTGGTTCAAGTTGCGTTTCATAAGAGAATGATTTGAATGACTGAATTTTTGTTTGACATTGACTTAAAAAAAAAATGCTGGACACAGCCATGATTTCTAGAGACATCCAGAAACAATCCAAAAAATTGTTTTTCCCTCCTTTGATTTCTCTTTTACGTCTTGACATGAATCTGAAATGTTTAATCCTGAAAACTGTATGAGTTATGGGTGGGGCAGATAGTGCATTGATTATGTTAATTATTCTCATGCCTGAGGCCTTTAACCATGGTTCTTCTGTTTACCTTTCCACATTTTATTGAGTTTAAACTGTTTAAACAACCTTAAAATCATACTAGAAAGGACTTCCAATTATAATGGAGTTATCAATTATAGTAAACTTCTAAATCTGCTACAAGTTTTGTTTGACAAGTAAGTGAATTTCAGCTGTCACAGTCTTCACATAAAAAAGCATCTACTCAAATGGAATTCCTGGAAATCCATTTGGATCCTGTTCTCTGACATCACCCACAAGATGGAATGACTACAACACACCCCCGGAAACCAATGAGGTGACCTGGCACGACCTGAAGAAACAGATTCACAGACTCCAAAGCTCACTCTCTACAGAAAAGCAGAATTCTGGTGGCCGACATTCCCCATCGAGACAGACGTGCAGTGTTTCATCCTCTGGCATTTTCTTCTGTGGTCAGCTACTTTGGACTGACACCTCCATCGGACTTACTCATACACGCTGCTGTGTTTCTCAAAGACTAACTTCAGCCAATTGCCTTGAGACTTTATAGACATGTCCCCTCACCTGCAGGCTCTGTCCGAGGCAGAAAACTCCCCCTCCTTATTAGGTTATGCCCACAGAGGCATGAAGCGCCCCAAGAGGCAAGAGATGCCCACAGAGGCAGGAAACGCCCTTTGAGGCAAGAGATGCCCCCAGAGGCATGAAGCACTCCCAGAGGCAAGAAATGCCCTTTCGCCTGCTAGGCCTCGCCCTTTGAGGCAAGAAAAGCTCCCCTTGGCATCACACTGGTTATTGCTGCTCGCCTATTTTGTTTTACATGTCTTATGCCAGTTCTTTTGAAAACGCCTGTACGATATAGGTTTCTGTTCACCCCACAATCCTGATACCATGGCAAATAGTTAAAAAGAAAGGGGGAGATGTTGGATAGTATGCCAGCTCCCCCTGGCTTCTGCTTAACCATATGCCTATATAGGGATAGATTTAATCCCATTCAAAGCTTTGGTCTATTTACATAAATCACTTTTACATTTACATAAAGCACTCCAAGGCATTGGTGGTTCAGTGATAGGATTCTCGCCTGCTCTGCCCCCTCCTTGTCACACTCTGATTTTCACCAGTCACTTTTCTCTCCACCCTCTCTGTCACATCCTGTTTCCACCCTACTTGGCAAGTATATATAAAGACAGCATTGTGAGTTTTAGAGTACTTGAGTTTAGCTTAGCTTCTCTTAGATTGTGCTGCGTCCTGCATGAATAAAGAGATACTGCCTACAGCTCAACCATGAGTCCCTGGTCGTCTGTCCCCCATCAGTGAAGCTCAGCCCGACAAGTGATTCCTCAGGGAAAACTGGGGTGGGGAGGACAGTGGCAACTCTGAACTATGTGCTCCCCACTGTCCTGTCTGCCTGCCTGCCTGCCTGTCTGCCTGTCTGTCTCCCACGCACCTCACCCCATGGTCCTTGAATCACTGCAAATCCTGCCTCTGGGTTTGTAGGCTATATGATGGACCACAGCAGTCAACCAGCTGCCATCGTCTAAAATGCAGGCAAAACTGCACAATCTTGGTGAGCTGCTAACTTTAGAAAAGGGGGAGATCTGGGCAACACTAGGTCCTGTTCTATTATGGCAACAGCCAGCTGGAGCTGAGCACCATCTGCTCCTTTGGATGTGGCAATACTGGCCCCCCAGCCTGTCTCAGCCATAGACAGTGTCTGACATTCAGCCTCAGTGCCCAGCCTCCTGAGCACCGCTGCTACCACCCTCCTCCTCTTCCTTCTCAAAAGCCATGTCTTCCTGACCCTCATCTCCCCCTTTCTGCTAGTCCCAAGAAGCCCTCTCTCTGTTGTTAACAAACACTTCCCTCTGCTCTCTTCTGGTCCCTTCTGTTGTCTGTGGAACTGAACCCCTACCCCAAAGATGCATCCAAACCCCTGGCATATGTGAATGTGACCTTATTTGGAAATAGGGTCTTTGCAAATGTAACCAAATTAAGATGAAGTCATACTGGATTCGATGACCCTAACTCCAATGGCTGATGTCCTTATAAGGACAAAGAAATTTGAAGACACGGAGGAGACACAGAGAAGGAGGCCATTGAAAGATGAAAACAGAAACTGAACACAACACCCCAAGTCAAGAAACATCAGAGATTGTCAGCCACCACTAGAAGCTAAGAGAGATGAGCAAGATTCCTCCCCAGAGCCTGCAGTGGGAGCTCGGCTTGGCAGACCTTTTGATTCCACACTTCAAGCCCCAGAGACCTGAGAGAATTCATTTATGATGTTTGGAACCCCTGTATTTGTGGTGCCTTGTTAAGGCAAGGCGACCGTAATAGGGGTTCTTTTTTTCCCCTCCAGGGTTATTGCTGGGGCTTGGAGCCTACACAATGAATCCACTGCTTCTGGAGGCCATTTCTTGTTGCCCTTGCTGTCGATATCATTGTTGTTGAGTAAGACAGAGAGAAATTGAGGAGGGGAAGAAAGAGAGGGGGAGAGAAAGATACCTGAAGATCTGCTTCACCAGTAGTGAAGTGACCCCCCCCTTACTGGTGGGGAGCCGAGGGCCAGAACTGGGAACCTTATGCTTTGTGCCCAATTTGCTACTACCCAGCCCCCAACACACCTTTCTTTAAAGTCCCAAGAGAAGAATCACCAAGGGGCATCCTCTTGGAGCCACAGTGCCTGTGGCCAGCCAGTTTTTTGTTTGTTTGCTTGTTTGTTTGTTTTTCTCCCTAACTGTAAATCCGTTCTGTGTCTATTGTGGCCTGTGACACTCCATGCTCCCTCATCACCTCCTGGCTATCTTGGAGGGGTTACGATTTAAAGAGGTTTCTCCTATTCTAATGTTTGCCATTGTAAACATCCTCTATATGTTTACAGTTGGGTGTGCAGTTGGCTCTGCCAACACCTTGAGCCAGGGGTTGGTGCCTCTTCTCCAGTGAATAGCTTCTTCTTCCTCTTCCATCAGCCATGTGCTCCCGTAGCCACAGCTGGAGATGGCGGCTCTGTCTACAACATGTGCACCCCTAATACAGTTACCTAGGTGGCCCAGTGCTCTTCCTCTAAGCCTATTCTCTATCTCCTGGACTCATTCAGGTGCTTTTACCCCAGGATCCTTCATCCCCTTGGAGAGTTCACCACACAAATCTAGCTATTGTTGCTGCTGGGGACAGAAGCTTGGGACTCTCATGTGCAAGTCTGCCGTGCCACCACGGTACTCCCTCCCCATCTCTGTAAACATCTTAAAATGATATGCAGATTATTCTCCCAAGAACAGTTCACTGCTAGAAAAAAAGGCACATCCTGGGCAGCAGGCAGTGGCACACCTGGTTGAGCACACACATTACCATGTGCAAGGACCTAGGTTTGAGTCCCCAGTCCCCACCTGCAGGAGGAACACTTCACAAGTTGTGAAGCAGGTCTGCAGGTGTTTCTCTTTCTCTCTCCCTCCCCATCTGCCCCTCCTTTCCCAATTTCTCTCTGCCCTATCAAATAAAGATAGAACAAAAAAAAAAAAAAGAGGAAAAATTGGCTGCCAAGAGCAGTGGATTCTTGAAGACAGTAGAATCCATCCACAGCGGCTCACTAAAATATAGATAAAGAGAAAACTGGGGCTGAATGTCTTTTCTTTCAAAATACTACAACTGTCAAGGAAGGGGGTGAGTAAGACACAGGCCACAGGGCTGATGCCAGTAATTGAGGTGTTGGGGGGGGGGCGGGGGGTAGGTTGTCAATATTTTGTTTCCGAAGCCAGTGGCCATGAATTGGTTTGTAAGGCTGGATAAGGATAACAAAGGAAACATTTATCTGGAATGTCTGATGTTTGCAAACCAGGAAACACGTTTCTCTAAGGTAGCCAGTACCAGTACTTATTTTCAACAAAACCGTGGCTCTGTTGTCTGTTTTGAAAATGTTTAGTGAGCCTCAAACTCACATGATCCTGTGATATTACATATTTTGGGTGGATTGAGGGTGTTTTTGTTTGTTTGTTTATTTGTTTTTAAGTTAAGTGCATGTGGCACAAAGTGCAAGGACTGGTTAGGATCCTGGTTCAAGCCCCTGGCTCCCTACCTGCAGGGGAGTCACTTCACAGGTGGTGAAACAGGTCTGCAGGTGTCTCTGTCTCTCTTCCTCTCTATCTCCCCCTTCTCTCTCAATTTCTCTCTGTCTCTATCCAATAACAAAATTTTTTTAAAAAATTTTTTAAAAGACTGATCTTTTTTTTCTTTTTTCTTCACTTTCTTCTTCTTCTTTTTTTTTTTTTTTTTTTTTTTTTGCCTCCAGGGTTATCACTGGGGCTCGGTGCTTACACTAAGAATCCACTGCTCCTGGAGGCTATTTTTTCCCTTTTTGTTGCCTTGTTGTTTATCATTGTTGTTATTATTACTATTGTTATTGATGTCGTTGTTGTTGGATAGGACAGAGAGAAATCGAGAGAGGAGGGAAGACAGAGGGGGAGAGAAAGATAGACACCTGCAGATCTGCTTCACCACTTGTGAAGCGACTCCCCTGCAGGTGGGGAGCCGAGGGCTCGAACCGCAATCCTTACGCCAGTACATGTGCTTTGCACCATGTGCACTTAACCCACTGTGCTACCGCCTAACCCTCTCTTCAGTGACTTTTAAGAAATTGTAAATACTTTATTGATTTTGCTAATAAATGACTTTGCCAGGGTTTTTGAAGTTATTGTTTGCTTCTGATGCGGCAATAACTTTACTGTTACAAATCTGGTGCCTTACAACACAAGAAAGCGTGTTTTATCATTAACACAACATTTCAGCAAAATATATAAGAATTTAAAGTAAGTGGTAAGGCCTCATGCATTTGTGTTATGCCACTGGTAGCCTTTCTGAGCTAGCTTCTTTTGTTCTTTATTTTAGAGAGAGAGCAAGAAAGCTAGACAGAAAGAGGAGTTACCACGGCACTTCTTGCTTGGCCACTCACTGACCTCCTCAGTGTTGTTCTTGGTGCTGTCATGTGGTGCTGAGCATAGAACATAGGGCCTTGGGGTGGGGAGACAACAAAGTGGTTATGCAATAAGTTATTGTGCATGAGGCTCCGAGATCCCAGGTTCGATTCCCAGCATAAGCTAGAGCTGAGCCATGCTCTGATAAAGTAAATAAACAAATGCACGCTTCAGGCATGGGCAAGTGCATGCTCTACTGGGTGAGCTACCTCCCAGCACAAAGAAGATTTTTATAGGCCTGGTGAAGTGTGTGCCCTACAGGGTGAGCTCCCTCCCTGCCCTGGACTTAATTTTAAAGTTCTAGACCTAACACTACTGAGTTTATTAAAGATACAGGAGCATTCTTATGCAGCGATGGGGCTGTGCACTGCTGAAGCCACAGCAGAAATCAGTTTCGCAGTCATAGTCAGACTGCTCCATTCTCCAAAGGGAGGTTGGATAGCATACTCTACCTACCACCCGAGGAAGATGGGTCCTGAAATTGATGTAACCTGGAGTGTTCCTACTCTTGACCACAGGATGTGAGCTCAGACCTGAAGGGACACAGAGGTTACACAGGCTACTAAGCTGAATCACTGTAAACCCCCAGATCAAATCAAGGGGGTTTACAGTTAACAATATTTATACACTTTTCCCGTATTTGGGAGCTATTCTCTTCCCTGATCCAGCTTTCTAGTCTTTTTTCCAGCTATAGCACCATCTCCCCAGACAGTAACTGGAGTCCACCTACATATCAGAATGAGGCTCAGGCAAAAACTAGTAAAGCTATGAGCCCCTTGGAATATACCTAAAATAGACCTACTACCTTTTTCCAAAACAAACCCCAAATCTTCATCTGCAATATTCATGCCTTTAGGTTCATGATTAGCCAACAATTAGTTTGGCTCTATATGTTAACTCTTTTTTCAACCACCAGGTTCTAGATGCTAATATGAGGCCAACCTGACTTCCCTGGGCAGACAACCCCACCAATGTGTCCTGGAGCCCCGCTTTCCCAGAGCTCTGCCCCACTAGAGAAAGAGAGAGAGGCTGGGAGTATGGATCAGCCTGCCAATGCCCATGTTCAGCAGAGAAGCAATTACAGAAACCAGACCTTTCACCTTCTGCACCCCATAATGACCCTGGGGGTCCAGACTCCCAGAAGGATAAAGAATAGAGAAGCTATCAAGAGAGGGGATGGGATATAGAGTTATGGTGGTGGGAACTGTGTGGAACTGTACCCCTCTTATCCTATGGTCTTATCGGTGTTCCAATTTTATAAATAAAAATTTAAAAAAATAGTCAGACTGAAGATAAACATACCCAGAAACTATTCCTAGGTACCTGTACAAAGAAAGAAAACTTTGCCACCTTGACTTTGGTAAGGTTTACATCAGAAAAACAACCTAAGCATCCATAAGTAGATGAATGGAGAGATAGATGTGGCTTATTCACACACTCAAATAGCACCTGTCCTTTACAGCACATACACAAATAAATCAACAGAAATCATGAAGTTGGATCAAGGGCTGAGGGTAGGGGAGTAGGGCTGGACACAGATGAATCTTCATCTACATATGTTATAATTTATTTGATTTCAAAACGGCATGGTACTGGAACAAAAATAGGTACACAGACCAGTGGAACAGAATTGAAAGCCCAGAAATAAATCCCAACACCTATGGGCATCTAATCTTTGATAAGGGGGCCCAAAGGATTAAATGGAAAAAAGGAGGCTCTCTTCAATAAATGGTGCTGGGAAAACTGGGTTGAAACATGCAGAAGAATGAAATTGAACCACTTTATCTCACCAGAAACAAAAATCAACTCCAAATGGATCAAAGACCTAGATGTCAGACCAGCATCAATCAAATACTTAGAGGAAAACATTGGTAAAACACTTTCCCACATACACCTCAAGGACATCTTTGATGAATCAAACCCAATTGCAAGGAAGACTAAAGCAGAAACAAACCAATGGGACTACATCAAATTGAAAAGCTTCTGCACATCCAAAGAAACTATTAAACAAAGAGAACCCTCACAGAATGGGAGAAGATCTTCACATGCCATACATCAGACAAGAAACTAATCACCAAAATATATAAAGAGCTCAGCAAACTTAGCCGCAAAAAAGCAAATGACCCCATCCAAAAATGGGCAGAGGATATAACAAAACATTCACTACAGAGGAGATCCAAAAGGCTAACAAACATATGAAAAACTGCTCTAGGTCACTGATTGTCAGAGAAATGCAAATTAAGACAACACTAAGATACCACCTCACTCCTGTAAGAATGGCATACATCAAAAAGGACAGCAGCAACAAATGCTGGAGAGGATGTGGGGACAGAGGAACCCTTTTACATTTTACATTGCTGGTGGGAATGTAAATTGGTCCAGCCTCTGTGGAGAGCAGTCTGGAATACTCTCAGAAGGCTAGACATGGACCTTCCATATGATTCAGTAATTCCTCTCCTGGGGTTATACCCCAAGGACTCCATAACACCCAACCAAAAAGAGGTGTGTACTCCTATGTTCACAGCAGCACAATTCATAATAGCTAAAACCTGGAAGCAACCCAGGTGCCCAACAACAGATGAGTGGCTGAGAAAGCTGTGGTATATATACACAATGGAATACTATGCAGCTATCAAGAACAATGAACCCACCTTCTCTGACCCATCTTGGACAGAGCTAGAAGGAATTATGTTAAGTGAGCTAAGTCAGAAAGACAAAGATGAGTATGGGATGATCCCACTCATCAACAGAAGTTGAATAAGCAGGACCTGATCAAATTGTAAGTAGGGCACCAAAGTAAAAACCCTGTGGTGAGGGGTAGACATGCAGCTTCCTGGGCCAGTGGGGGGTGGGAGTGGGTGGGAGGGATGGGTCACAGTCTTTTGGTGGTGGGAATGGTGTTTATGTACACTCCTAGCAAAATGTAGACATATAAATCAGTAGTTAATTAATATGAGAGGGGGGAAATCAATTGTATGTCTCAAAGTTTCTCAAAACACAAACTGAATCTTTTTAATATATAGGCTGTGTATTTGATATGCGGACTCTCTCAAAAGCCTAGACCAAGTAGATTAGAAGCATCCAATAGCACAGCTATATACAAGATACTGGATACTGTACAGCAAACCATAACAAAAGGACTTTTCAAAGTTAACCCAATTACCAAATAATGTGATGATAACATTAACTATCGATTGGAACCCTAAGACAGCAGGAACCTCACATCTCCACTATAGAGCCCCTACTTCCCCAGTCCTGGAACCCTTGGATAGGGCCCACTTTCCCATATGCATCTCCCAATCCATACCAAATAATATTGCATCCGCCGATCACAACCTAACCAACACAACGATTGCCACCTCAACATGCTTCACCTCAGACTGTGTCCAGAGACTTCACGTGTGGAATGACAACCCTTCAGCTTCATTACTCGGGTGAGACCTTTCCTTTTATAGTACACTCTAATTTCATCTCAGGTGGTTCACTTTCTAACAAAGTCCCATAACCTAGATATACACCAGTTTCTGTGAGAGAGCTTATGTTCACACGTATCCATAAATTACTGCAAAATATATACCTGAAAGCAGAAGTACACTAGAGTTTGCAGTGAGTTACCTCCCTAACACTTCCTCTCCACTATTCCAAGCTTGGGATCCATGATTGCTCAACAAATTGTTTGGCTTCGTATGTTAACTCTCTTTTCAATCACCAGGTTCCAGATGCCACCAGGATGCTGGCCAGGCTTCCCTGGATTGAAGACCCTACCAATGTGTCCTGGAGCTCCGCTTCCCCAGAAACACACCTTACTAGGGAAAGAGAGAGGCAGACTGGGAGTATGGACCGACCAGTCAACGCCCATGTTCAGCGGTGAAGCAATTACAGAAGCCAGACCTTCCACCTTCTGCAACCCTCAATGACCCTGGGTCCATGCTCCCAGAGGGATAGAGAATGGGAAAGCTATCAGGGGAGGGGGTGGGTTATGGGGATTGGGTGGTGGGAATTGTGTGGAGTTGTACCCCTCCTACCTTATGGTTTTGTTCATTAATCCTTTCTTAAATAAAAAATAAAAAAATAATAATAACAATAAAATAAAACAATAAGTAAAATAATAATAATAACAATAATTTATTTGATTACACTCAAAAAAAGAGGGAGAGATCGACAACAATGCAAAGGAATTGAATCTGAATATTACCTAATTTTTCAAAAGAAAAAATGTGTGATTGATTCTTTATGGCTAAAAAAGAAAAGAACGGGTCGGGCGGTGGCGCAGTGGGTTAAGCGCACGTGACGCAAAGTGCAAGGACCGGCGCAATGATCCTGGTTCCAGCCCTCGGCTCCCCACCTGCAGGGGAGTCGCTTTACAAGCGGTGACGCAGGTCTGCAGGTGCCTATCTTTTTCTCCCCGTCTCTGTCTTCCCCTCCTCTCTCCCTTTCTCTCTGTCTTATCCAACAATGAACAACATCGACAATGGTAATAATAATAACCACAACGAGGCTACAACAAGGGCAACAAAAGGGGGAAAAAATGGCCTCCAGGAGCGGTGGATTCATGGTGCAGGCACCGAGCCCAGCTATAACCCTGGAGGGAAAAAGAAAGAAAGAAAGAAAGAAAGAGAGAGAGAGAGAGAGAGAGAGAGAAAGAAAGAAAGAAAGGAAGGGAGAAAGAAAGAAAGAAAGAAAGAAAGTGAGAGAGAAAGAGAGAAAGAAAGAAAAAGAAAACTAGAACTTCAAATAATGCAAAAATTCCAGTTATCTCTTCGAAATATAAAGCTTCATAAATATAAAGGGGGAAAGATGTTTGACAATTACTCAGCTGAGTGGACTGGTATCATTACATACCTAAGCTTCAAATTTGCATGAAATTATGTCATGTGATGAATAAATCACTCTTGAGTCTCTAACACTGATCACAAACATCAAACAATAGACAAATACTCCGTTACACTTTGCACTATATGCGAAAACAATCTCATGTAAGCAGACATCTCCAAAACATCCAGCAAGGGGAAAAAAAAAAAGTAATTTGTTTCCACACCTGGCCTCACTTAAGGGGAGTAATGCTTTATTTATCCAGCATCATTGTGAAATGAAGTGTTTCAAATAATTTTACGCCTCTAAGTGCCAAGACTTATTTTTAATAATGTTAACCGCTTGGCTCGTATCATTTTTGGAAGGCTATTACACATTTGGTTATATTTCTCCCCTTTCCTAAGACAGTAGACAGAATGTGCTCAAAGGTTTCATGCTGACCTGGGTTCAAGAGCAATTAATGTCCTAATCTCATCTTGTCTTATAATTCCAAGGAACCCTTGACCAACTCTGACTCTCAGAAACAAAGGTAGCACCAACCGGCACCCCTCCCTTACTTTGGGGTACCAAACAATTGACAAACATTTCTTCAGAGAAGTGCTCATTTTCCCTCTTTATCTGATAGGTCAGAGAGAAATTGAGAGAGGAAGAGGAGAAGGAGAGAGAGGGACAGAGACAGAAAGACACCCATAGCATGTGGGGAATGGAGCTTAAACCTGAGTCCTTGTATATGGTGACGTGTTCATTTAGCCAGCTGAGTCACCATCCGGTCTCCAGATGTGTTTTCATGCTTTCATCCATTACTTTTGCCAATTTCACTGAGCTGGAGTTACATCTGTCCATCACACACATAAGCCAGTGTCCCTTTGTTTCGACAGTATTTCTTATCGATCTAGTTCGTATTTCACAATCATCATCAACAAAATCAATAGCAGTGATCTGTACCCAAGGTCTGTGTATCTCAGCCAGCACCTGAAGCGTGTTCAGCTAGGATGTGAGTCACTGTGTCTACTGGAAGCCCTTAGCTCTCAGCTGACAAACTCTGGCAGCAGCTTTCTTATTCTTCCTTGCTCCTATTTGCTACTTATGATCCATCCGGAGTCAGAAAATCACGCCATTTATTCTTCCTTATTTTATTTTATTTATATTACCTTTATTTATTGCATAGAAACAGCCAGAAATCGAGAAGGGAGGTGGAGGTAGAGAGGGAGAGAGACAGAGAGACACCTGCAGCATCATTTCACCACTTACAAAGCTTTTCTTTTCCCCTTGCAGGAGGGCACAAACCTGGGTCCTGGCTCATTGTAACATGCAATCAAACAGGTGCGCCGCTGTCCAGCCCCCAAGCCATTTATTCTAGGTCTGGGGCAAGAATAAATCTGCTGTTGCTGACAGGCTAGAATCTTTCTTAAGAGAGAAGTGTGCAGCTATGACTTGGCGAATTGTGTTTTAACTTCTGCTTATGTATGTATCTTTAACTCCTCACAATGTCCCTAGATAACAGATTTGCTAGAGATTCCCTGGAAAGGTGGGCTACTATTAATCCAGGGGTTTTTCCCTGTATGTCAGCAGCAAATCCTATCCAATGGCTCATTTACAGGGGGCCGGACAGTGGCATACCTGGTTGAGTGCACACATTACCATACACAAAGACCAGGGTTCAAGTCTCTAGGGGGAAATTTTGGGTGTCTCTCTCTCCTGCTCTATCTCCCCTTTCCTCTCCATTTCTTTCTACCCAGTAAGATAAATAAATAAATAAACCATAAGATAGCTACCAATGGCTCATTTACACCATTATAGAATTTGTTCTTACTTTGATCATTCCCCTAGACAGACCTACTTTTTAATTCAAACAGAGACAGAAAGACACCACAGCACCTCACATGTGGTTTTGCAGGTTCAAACCTGGGTCATGGGCCTGGCAATGCCAGACCTCTACCCAGTAAGCTACCTCACTTCCAAACAAAAAGTCTAAGTCAGTGGTGAGCAGACTAAGTCCTTAAAAGACAGACGCTAGCAGCTATTATAAACAAAGATTCATTAGAAGTCAGTTCACGAGCTGACATTATGACTGGTTTCATTCTAGGATGGTGGAGCGCAGCAGTTGAGACTTTATGACCCTGAATGTCTCAAATAAATATTTTAAAAGGCAGCCTACCCTGGTCTAGGCTAACTAGTCACTTCCACAAAAAGGTGAATTCCAATAATATTTTTTCATTTTGGCTACAAATTGGCATAAGATGTTAAAATGAGGAAACCACTGTGGGATAATGTGAATGTTTTGCATTATCTTCATACTTTTTCTGTGACTGCAAAAAATATTATTATAAATAAAATTTGCAGAAATAAAAACAAACCTGATGAAGTGTGCACTATTAGTACTCCCAAGTTACAGGAAAGGAAATAAAATCATAGAGAAATTAAGTTCCTCCCTCAAAGTTGCCAGAACTGGGACTTGAACCAGACATTCTGTCTGCAGAAACCATGTTTTCAGCCACAATACTCCACCTCCTCCTACAGGCACTGGTTTCTTCCCTCCATCCTTAGTAACTACTGTAGTGACTTCCGGAAAAGGCTGTGGTGAAACTTTCCCAGCCACCACTTCTAGGATTTAGTGAAATAGGGAGAGAAAGGAGTCCTCAGGTTCTAAAACTGGAAGTGCTTATCTGCTGGCCAGGACTCTGTAAGCAGCCTTCCTGTTCTCTGGACTCCATGAGTTTAAAAAGCTAAGCGGTGTTTCTATGGCGTTTTTGGAGGTCACTATAGACCCCAGCTCCTGAGATGTGGGAGGGCACCTCTCCCACCAGACTGACGTTTCAGACAGCAGTAAGTGTGGCCCTACTCCACAGGGCCACAGCTGGTCCACAGGAAACATAATCTTAACATAAACATAATCTTAAACTTAAACATA
Organism: Erinaceus europaeus; assembly: GCF_950295315.1. Taxonomy (NCBI): domain Eukaryota; kingdom Metazoa; phylum Chordata; class Mammalia; order Eulipotyphla; family Erinaceidae; genus Erinaceus; species Erinaceus europaeus. The sequence goes on along the minus strand of NC_080181.1, from coordinate 21,887,500 downwards.
ATCTTAAACTCTCCAATCTCTCTTATCCCCACCACAACTTCCTCAGCTCTGTGAGGTACAGTTACCTGCAAAGAACACACAGCAGGCATTCTGGAGGACCATGCCAAACCTCCCACCCCCCATCAATCCCCTCCAGTTAAGCTCCAAGGAAGGAAGTTGGCAACAAAGCTCAGATTTTCACAATTAAGTCCAGTGCGTAAAATCTGGGCCTCACAAGAATCATGGAACCATTGCTGTTTTTTTCTCTCATTTTAGTAAATAGTGTCAAGTTTATCTTTTTATATATTTATTTTTATTTATTTATTAGATAGAGACAAAGAGAAATTGAGAGGGTAGGGGGAGATAGAGAGGGAAAGAGGGAGAGAGAGACACTTACAGCCCTGCTTCACCACACTCATGAAGCTCTCCCCTTGGAGGTGGGGGCCAGAGGCTTGAACCTGGCTCCTTACACACCGTAATGTGTGCACTTAACCAGGTGTGCCATGGCCTGGTCCCTTGTATCAATTTTTTCTTAACACTTCAATTGAAACTTCAATTTTAATGTCCTGTTACAAATGTATATGAACACACAGTCAACGACCAAGAAGTACAAATAATAGTAATAGTAATACATAACACACACATTCTATCCCAAAACTGATTCAATAGTAGCATAGCACCGAGGGCCAGGCTGTGGTACACACAAAAGTTAAGCACAAAAGTTACTGTGTACAAGGACTTGGGCCCTGCTATTCACCTGCAGGGGGACACTTCACAAGTGGTGAAGTAAGTATGCAGGTGCTCCCCCACTGCCACTTTCAACTTCTCTCTGTCCTATCCAGTAAAAAATATAGAGATAGGGAGTCAGGCGGCAGCATAGTGGGTTAAGCGCACATGGCGCAAAGCGCAAAGACCTTCGGAAGGATCTCAGTTCGAGCCCCCAGCTCCCCACCTGCAGGGGAGTCGAATCACAGGCAGTGAAGCAGGTCTGCAGGTGTCTATCTTTCTTTCCCCTTCTCTGTCGTTCCCTCTTCTCTGTCCTATCCAACAATGATAACATCAGTAACAATGATAACAATAACCACAACAATGATAAAACAACCAGGGTAACAAAAGGGAAAAAATGGCCTCCAGGAGCAGTGGATTTATGTTGCAGGCACAGAGCCCTGGCTATAACCCTGGCAGCAGAGAGAGAGAGAGAGAGAGAGAGAGAGAGAGAGAGAGAGAAGGGAGGGAAGTAGGGAAGAAAAATGAAAGGAAGGGAGAAAGAAAGAACCACCAAGAGAGGTGATAACCCTGGTGGCAGGGAAAAAATAAAATCCTGGTAGTAGACTTGGTGATGTCTGAGTAAGATTAATTCTATCAACACCCTTAAGTGTGAATCTGAGTTTGGAATGCAGTACTGTAGGCAGTAACTGGGAACCACTAGTCACTAGCTAGCCACTTACAAAAGGAAACATTGATTAGCAACATTGCAGTCGTCCCCAGAAAGATCCAGATCAACCCTGAAGGTCAATGGAACAACCTTCTAATGCTACCTCCACAGTAAAGCTCAGGGAAGCAAGAGTTAACTTCTAAAGGGAAAAGCAAGGGTCAACTTCTTAGTTGAAGAAAATTACAAATGGCAACAATTGTTACTCTTGCCCAAAAGTTCCCTAATAACCCAAGTTGTATTCTCTATATACAAAAAATGAAAATAATAATAACAACCTGTTATCTTGTTGCTATGAGCTACCATGGAAAAGTTGTTAACTGTATAAAAGGGTAAGCAAGCACCATTGTGCTCGGGCCCAGTCTTTTGAGTCTGCTGGCATAATAAACACTGCTTCCTGCATTAAAGCCTCAGCCTGTCCCATCTCTCTGCCTAAGAATCTAATAACAAATCAAGCATCCACATGACAATCACAATACATCACCAAGGTAGGATACTGCATACATTGTAATTCACTGGAATCAGCAAAATTAACATTGTTAACTGGGTGGGTGGGGGCATGCCCTTCTAAAAGCTAGCAGACATGGACAAAGAATTTAAAATTCAGGTGAAGCATCATCATCATCTATGCTCCGAGCTAGCACCCTAGCTCAGAAAGGCTCACAAGTTAAAGAATGAGCATGTGCCTCGGGTTTCCTTGGTTCAGAGGGAAATTCTCATTGGCTCTGACCAGAATCTCTGTGGCCAGGGATGACATTCCTCACAAAAGTGTACCATATTCCATGTCCTTTATAGATTAGTGGAGGATCAATCCTGTGGTGAGTGCCGAGGGCCATCTCCCCTGGGCCTTCAACTTCAGCAAACCTGGGTCCATATCCTCTCCACCCCCATTCCAAACACTCCAGCCAGCACTGCCTCTCCACCACCAGCTCCACTCCCACACCCCAGCTCCAGGGGATGGGAACTGAGCTAAATGTGAGCTAAGAGCATGCATTAAGTTCTGCTTCCTGGGTCAGACTCCAGGCTCCCTTGAGTCTTTGTTTCTGCTCCCCGCCATGGGCTAAGCAGGAAAACGTCCCTCAGGGCACCAGTGAGGGTTGGGGTGAGAGAGACCCAAAGAAAATACTGACTGAATCCCTTGAGACACAGTCCTACCATAACTGCTTTCCAACACAAGGCTTTCCCCTTCAGCAAAGGCTCTCACCCTTTTTTTTTAATCCCCCCAATGTTGTGATCTTCAAGAGGCAAGAGGTTTGCATACAGTGACACAGTTTCAAAATGTTTGATCAAGTTTAACAGCAGAGGTTACCAGGCAGGACAGGGGTCAAAACCAAAGAAGAGAATTTAGTAAATCAGGCTCAACTGAGGTCATGGTCAGGAGCAGTGAGGAAGCAGTTGTAGGCAGAATTATAGTCACATTTGAGAGCCAGGGTCAGGCAAGGAAAACAGCCACAGGCTGAGAGGCACCTCTGTGTGCAGTCCAGGCAAATGGCGCCAGCCAGAGCAATCGCCTCTTTTCCTGGCTAGACAGGGTCCCCTTGGTCCTAAGAATATGGATTAGAGTCCTGTAGACTAAGTATTTGTACTAAATCAATCAAAATACATAGGAATTCTCAAACAGCTCCAAATACATCTCCACATGTAAGCCTTCGCTGAGAATTTTTTTATTTTTATTGCCATCAGGATTATTGCTGAGACTCTGTGCCTGCACAAAGGATCCAGCAGTTTTTCCTTTCTATATTTTTCTTCATTTTTTTCTATTGTTTTTCTTTTCTTTCTTTCTTTTTTTTTAAGACAGAGAGAAATTGAAGGGGGGACGGAGGAGACTGGGAGAGAAAAGAAAGAGAAACAGCTGCAGCACAGCCTCACCACTCCTGAAGCTTTCTTTCCCCTCTGTAAGTAGGAACTGAGAGTTTGAAACACCAGGGCTTAAAACTGGGTCCTTGTAGGGAGTCGGGCTGTAGCGCAGCGGGTTAAGCACAGGTGGCACAAAGCACAAGGACCGGCATAAGGATCCCGGTTCGAACCCCGGCTCCCCACCTGCAGGGGAGTCGCTTCACAGGCGCCTCTGTCTTCCCCTCCTCTCTCCATTTCTCTCTGTCCTATCCAACAACGACAACAACAATAATAACTACAACAATAAAACACCAAGGGCAATAAAAGGGAATAAATAAATAAAATAAATATTTTTTAAAAACTGGGTCCTTGCACATGTTAACATGTGTGCTTTATTGGGTGTACCACAGCCTAGAGAAATTTTTAATCTTAGACTTTAAACATACACACACACACATTTGTGTGTGTGTGGAGAGAGAGAGAGAGAGAGAGAAAGAAAGGGGAAGTGTTTTTTTAAAATAATCCAGAACCCCACTCTAGCACAGACAGTACTGGGAACTGAACTGGGAACCTCAGGCATGAAACTCCAACATTCTACAAACTGGCATATTTCCCTAGCTACAAATTTTAATCTTCCTAAGTTTTAGTTTAATCTTCCAAAGTTTTAATCTTCTTAAGTTTTAGCTCCACTAAGGAGCTTGAGTCTATTCCAAAAGGTCAATGACTTCACCATTCTTAGTAGCTGAGTAGTATTGCACTGTGTATATATACCACAACTTTCCTAGTCACTCATCTGCTGTAGACACCTAGGTGGATTCTAAGTTTGGGCCATTACAAATTGTGCTGCTATTAACATAAGTATACACAGATCTTTTTGGATAGGTGTGCTTGTTTCCTTAGGATATATCCTCAAGAGAGGAATTTCTGGGTCATAGGATAGGCTCACTTCTAGCTCTCTGAGAGTTCTCCAAACTGCTCTCCACAGGAGTTAGACTAGTGTCATTCCCACCAGCAGTTCAGTATGGTTCTTTTAGCCACACAACCTCTCCAAAATTTGTTGTTATCTTATCTGATGTATGACAATCTCACAGGAGTGAAGCAGTATTTGATTGTTGTCTTTATTTACATTTCTCATAATCAATGGCTTTGAGCATTTTTTTCATATGTCTCTTAGTCCTTTATAGAACCTATGTTGATGGACTAGAAGAATTAAAATCATCAAAATGACTATTCCACCCAGACCCATATACAAATTTAACACAACCTCCGGGGGCGGGGGCAGGGGCAGGAGGTTGTGCAGTGGGTTAAGCACGCATGGCGCAAAGCGCAGGGACTGGCATAAGGATCCCAGTTCGAGCCCCCGGCTCCCCACCTGCAGGGAGGTCGCTTCACAAGCCATGAAGCAGGTCTGCAGGTGTCTCTCTTTCTCTTTCCCTCTCTGTCTTCCCCTTCTCTCTCCATTTCTCTGTCCTATCCAACAACGACAGCAATGACAACAACAATAACAACAATTATAAACAACAAGGGCAACAAAAGGGAAAAAATAGCCTCCAGGAGCAGTGGATTTATAGTGTAGGCTCTTAACACCAGCAATAACCCTGGAGGAAAGAAAAATATATATATATAATATATATACATATATAATATATACATATATATATATATATATATAATGCAACCTCCATCAAGTTCCATCAAATTTCTTTAAGAGGATAGAACTAATGCTACAAAGTTTATCTGAATAAGAAAATACCTACAATTTCCAATACAGTCTTGAGAAAAAAGAACAAGACCAGAGGCATAATATTCCAAGATCTTAGCTTATATTAAATGACTACTGTAATAAAAACTGCTTGGTATTAGAGCAAAAATAGATACAGTGGCCAGTGGAATAGAATTGATAGACCAGGGGTGAGGGGAGACAGCATAATGCAAAGAAACTCTCATGGCTGAGGCTCCAAGTCCCAAGTTCAATCTCCCACACCACCATAAGCTAGAGCTGAGGAGTGCTCCACCTAAAAAAAAAAAAAATTGATAGCCCAGATATGAGTTCCCACACCTATGGACATTTAATTTCTGATGGGGGGGAGTATTAAATGGAGATAGGAGAGTCTCAACAAATGGTGCTGGGGAAACTGGGTTGAAACATGCAGAAGAATGAAACTGAACCACTTCATCTCACCATAAACAAAAGTAAATGCCAGATGGATAAAGAATTTGGAAATTAAACCAGAAACCATCAGATATTTAGAGGAAAACACCGGCAAAACTCTTTCTGATCTAAGTTTTATAGGCATCTTCAATGACTCAAATCCACTGGCAAGGAAAGTAAAAACAAAAATAAACCAATGGGACTACATGAAATTGAAAAACTTCTGCACAGGAAAAGAAACCACACCCAAAGAGAGATTTGGGAGATCTTTGTAGGCCATACATCATACAAAAGGTTCATGACCAAAATATACAGAGAGCTCACCCAACTCAGCAACAACATCCAAAGGTAGGGAGAGGATATGGACAGAATATTCACCAACATAAATTTGTGTTTTGTACCAGAAAAAAAAAAAACTTTTATAATATAACTCCCTGTTAATAAAGACATCATCGCTCATTCATATTATAAATACATTTAGAGATGCTTGCATCTTTTTTGAGAACAAGTCACTTTTAAAGGGCTGGTATCAAGTAAATTGCTCTATCTCAGCTCAAAGGTGAGTGAACACAGGGCACTGTTACTTGTCTCTAATTCCTGCCTCCAGCCAAGTTCAGTCAAATCCTCTATTCTCATTCCCTAGTGACACCATAGACAGACTGCAAAACTTTTCTGGTGGTTTTCAATTGTTCTCCAATCTCCAACTTGATTTGCCTGCTACATCTCCTCCCCTGAGCACAGTTGGGTTTTGATGGAACTCACAGGACCTGAGGAAGGATGGCAGGGGCTCCTCTCTCCTTTACTGTGGTCCTCCAGCTGTCTCGTATTTCCCTGAATTCTCCAGGTAACGGTAACCAGTAGAGACAACTCCCTACCACATAGTTCATGTTCAAATGCCTGCTCTGTCAACAGCCTGAATGTGCCTCTTACTTGGGGGCCGGGGCAGAGCGGGAGCCTGGGGGGTGTCTCACATTTTCCCAACTTGGAGCTCGGGTTCTGCTTCTGCCTCTTCTGCTCTCCCCTTCAGAGGGCCATGCCTAAGCGCCAAAGCCACTTGTCACTAGAGTCACCTCTTGTGAGAAGTCCAGAAGGAAAGTCTGTTTCCCCAATTGAGCTGCATAAGGTTCTGGAAGCCCAGTTTCACCTCTGATGCCTGAGGGGACTCATGCTCGCAATTCCTGAGCCCACAGGGGAGTCAATTTGTCCACATACCACCCCCCCCCACCACCCCAAAGCAGTCAACAAGCCAGTAACTAGAAGAAAAATGTGAAGTCTATATGCACTACACACTCTGAGGGCAAACCCAAGAGAGAAAGGGAGTTGCTATCAATCAACAGAGCAGATTGGTGAGCTCTGCTTTTCAGAGGAGCCCCCTGAGGAGATGTGAATTTCATTTTACACATTCACATCAATCCAGACTAGAGAGGGGGAGTAGCCTCTTCTTTCTGTCCTCTCCTTTCACAGACTTTGGTCCCCAGCAGTCACTTACCAACCTGGTGACTTTGCAGCCTCTGCAGCCGCTAATAAGGAGCTGTGGAGCAGAGAGTTCCTGGGTTGACAGGAGAGGAGACACAGCCCAGTGACAGCACCCCAGTAAATAACAAAGCACACAACCACTGTCTGACCGCTACATGTCTTTTATTTACATCTCTTTAACAATTTACTTCCTCTAAATATTCATCTATTTATTATGACAAAAAAGGGAGAGAGGCCAGAGCACTGCCCTGCTCTGGCCTGTATGGTGTCGGGGATCGAGCCTGGGTCCTCAGCCACGCAAGTCTTGGTGCTCTAACACACGGAGGTACTTCACTGGCCCTAATGGTTTAACATCAAATTAACTTCCAAGGTTTTATAGCTAGCAGCGGACTTGGAAATGGAAAGAACAAAATGCTGGTGTGTGATAGATACAACAGGAGGAAGTGCCCAGAGCCTGGAGTTGAAATGTGGCTGTGTGGTCTGGAGGCTGTGCTCGAAACAGCTGGCCAACTGGAAGAAGTTCAAGACTAGGAGAGTGTGTGTGTGTGTGTGTGGGGGGGGGGGTCCTCCACCAGCTGAGTGATCAGAAGCAGTGGCCTCCTATGCTGAAGGCAAAAATCATGCCCACTGTCCTTGGAGAAAAGCCATGAACTAATATTCTCTCTTCTCTCAGCAGGGGCAGATAGATGGCAGGTGGAGCTAACCAAACACTGAAGTTTGCTGGGTGTGGTCCAGTATCTTACCTGGACAGTGCCAAAAAGTAAGAGCCCACAAAGCAACACTCCTGAGGTGGGTGGTTCACTTTCTGTACCCTCTATTCTGAGTATCACTGGAACCTCGAACACAAAAATGTCGCTATTCCCAGGGCTGACTTCTTAAATTCTTTTTTATATTATTTTATATCCAGGAAGGGAGAGGGAGAGGGAAAGGTAGAGGGAGCGAAAGGCCATAGCACCAAAGATTCCCCTGAGTGTCATGGTGCTGGTGCTTGAACCTGGGCTGCCCTTCTGGCCCTTAAGATTCAAGCTTGGGCCGAAAGATCTAGAGTCTATACCCTTCACCACTTGGCTTTGCTGCCTCTCCTGAGTGAGAGAGGAATTCCAGCCCCCGAGCCACTCAGAGAAGGAAGCTCTTCTTCTCTCTGAGCTCCGCTTCCTCCTACTCTCCACCTTCCTCCTCATCCTTCCTCTTCTTCAATGTCTGTTTTATTTTTTCTTGAAAAAGGATGAGACGGAGAAAGACAGAGATGCATCTGCATTACTGCTCCACTTGTGAAGTTTCCCCCTCCAGGCGGGGACTAGGAACTTGAACCCAGGTCCTGGCACATGGATGGTAGCATATGTACTTTATAAGGTGTGCCACCACTTGGCCCCTTCTGGGCTCCTCCATATCTGCTCATGGTCAGCAGGACAAGGTAACAGAGAGAGTCCGACCAATGATCAGAGAGGTTGGGGAGATGTAGCTCCACAAGCAGACATAGGAAGAACATTTTGATTAACTTCCAGTATTTTCAGAAAGACATCCAAGCAGGCCCTTTGGGGAGTGACCTATAGGCTTAAGGCACCACCTAGTGGCTTAAAGTGGAAATACTAGCAGGGGGTTTCCTAGAGACTCTGAGGCAATGCAGCAACGGGGCAAGAGCTGGAAGTGGCAGCTACCCAAATTCAAACCTTCCAAGTTCCTGGGTTCCCTTCTGATCTCTTTCTTTCTTCCTTTAGCTACACATCACTGAAAGATGTCGTTGTGGTAGTGGCGACATTTTTTAAACGTCAGCCTGTACGAGGCAGTTCCCTGCATGTCAGGAACAAAGCATAAGCTAGAATCCAGGAGACCAGTCACTTAACGTTTCAACAAAGTGGGAAAAAAAGGTTTCTCCTGAAATCTGACTTAGGACCAGGAGCCAGGTTGGTAATCTAAAGGTTTGTCTTTTTTTTTTTAATTTATTTATTCCCTTTGGTTGTCCTTGTTTTACTGTTGTAGTTATTGTTGTTATTGATGTCATTGTTGTTGCATAGGACAGAGAGAAATGGAGAGAGGAGGGGAAGACAGGCAAGGGGAGAGACACAGACACCTGCAGACCTGCTTCACCGCTTGTGAAGCGACTCGCCTGCAGGTGGGGAGCAGGGGCTCAAATGGGGATCCTTATGCTTTAGCCGGCCCTTGCGTTTTGTTTCACATGCGCTCAACCCTCCACGCTACCGCCGGACTCCCGATCTGAGGGTTTTACTTGCAGTTGGGGAAACTCAGTAGAGATGGGCATGATGAGGGGGGCAGCTTCTGGAATTCTAAGTGATGGTCAGTATTTGTTTTCAGCTGCATAGCAGGCTATTAGCTGGTGAAGTCCTTTAGGGATGGTCTGTCAGAAGGGCCTGTGGCGGGGTCCTCACCAGGAAACCCGGCAGTGGATTAGGCCTTCCTAGCCCCATCTCTAGAGACCCAAAGAGATGCAGAAATTCCAAGCCTTCACAAAAGTAGATGTAAGAGCTGGCCAAACGGAGTGTCAGCCAACACCAGGCTGCATGCTGATTGACACAGACAGACATGGTCCCCGGTCACATGCTAGGTGTGAGAGCCTTAACCTTGCAGCAACCAGGACTCGGGTGCATTTCCTAAGAAAGAGCCTCTACGTGGCCTTAACCATCACTGGGTTTTATTACATCTATTCCTCCAGGTACCCAACCCCCGTAACCCCCATTGAGATTAAAGGGAGGGATAGCGTTTCTCCTACTGGTGTTCTGAGAGTTTTTTTCCTTCAGTCCATGCCTCTGCCTCAATATTAATGTCTGCACTCAGGTTCCTAAAGCCCCAGGCTCGCCTGACCCTCTTCACTGTTACCTACTTTGATTCACCTTTATGTCCACTTTTCAAGGCTGGTTCTATGCTCAGGTGTAGTATGGTTTCACCGACTGTTCTGAGCTCGGGACACAGACTCACCAGAGGTCCTCTGACCCTATGACTGTTTATTAGCTGTCTCTCCAGCCTCAGTAAGAGCCTACCCTGCTTGTCTCTTTCCTTCTTGTTTCCTATTTGTCTTGTTGTTGTTATTGTTGTTTGCTCTAAGGTTTAGAGCACGTGAGAGAGACCAGATTCTGATGCATTTCTTCCACAGTCACACCTTTCCTGATCCACAATTCTAAGACCTCTGTGATAATTTTGGGTCTCTACATAATCCAAGAAAGTTTCCCAATCTCGAAGTCAGCTGATTAGCAACCTTGATTCCTCTGCCAAGTCACCTAATATCTTGTTATCTTTATTTATTGGGTAGAGACAGCCAGAAATTGAAAGGGATGGGGGTTATAGAGAGGGAGAGAGACAGATAGACACCTGCAGCACTGCTTCACCACTCATGAAGCTTCCCCCTGCAGGTGGGGACCAGGGGCTCGAACCCGGGTCCTTAAACATTATAACATGTGCGCTCAACCAGGTGCACCACCACCCGGCCCCGTCACCTAGTATCTTCACAGGCTCTAGGACCAGAACTTGGCCAGCTTGGGGGGGGGGCACTACTCACTCTACCAGCACTCTCATTATTACTTGGGGAGGGGTAGTCTATGGGGTTGATCAAGTACAGGAATCTAGATGCAAATAGCCACCCAGACTGAACGTGCACATAAACCTTTGAGCCAGCCAGCAATTCCACCTGAAGAAGCCACTGTATGTACAGATATTCTTGTGTATAGACAAAATAATGATGTCCAGTCTTAGTTATTATAGCAATCTCTGTAATGGAAAATTGGAACAACTCACATGCTTACTGCTAAGAAACTATCAGTGATGGTACATCATTATAAATGAACATTATGCAGAAATTAAAAAATAAATCTCCTCAATAATTAGGTTAGAAAGAAAACACTGGAAGGGTGAGGAAATGGGTGGTCTATAACTTCTTTGTAGAAGCAGAGAGTCAGTTAAGTATAGTACCCTGTTTACTAGATGCACTGAACATCACATGGGAAACACACAGATGCATAAAAAGTCACATGGGAAAAGCAAGAAACGAATGCTAGTGGTTAGCTATGAGCTGTAAGGGGCAGGTAAGGAGAAGACTTTTAACCATGTGTCAACACACACACACACACACACACACACACACACTTTCCAGATGCATCTGAAAGGCCCCCTTTTAATGTCCTTCCTCTCTTCTGAGCTTCTCCTCAAGGCCATTCATAAACATTCTGTGCTGAGATTAAACAGTTATGCTAATATCAGGGTATCTGTGCTTTGCTCTAAATGACCATAATTTAAGCAGAATTCTTCTGTCTGAGAAGGAAGAGGAAGGTGGAAGGGGGAGGAGAAAAAAAAACATGGGGAGGAACGTGCCAACTACTGAATCTTCGGGAAGAAGAAAATTCTAAGGTTGATCAGAAAGAAACATGAATTTCTCAATAGTTGAAAAAGATGGCCTTGCACTATGAGCACTGGGAGGGCAGGACAATTGTCCACAACAGCACCCATACACTGCACTCACTTCTGTCTTCTCCACTAAGCTACCCGAGGCCCCTTGAGGGACTGAATCCTGCCATTTCCTCTCACACAGCAGGTGCTTCACTGGAAGGGCTGATGGAGGCTTAGCAGTACTCCTAGCTAGAGGAGAAGGGCAGCTTGGGAAACTGAGTCCCAGACATGTCAGTCTTCTTCTTTTTTATCTTTTTTTTTTTTTTTTTTGAGAGAGAGAGAAATGCAGAGGGAAAGAGAGAGGGAGGCAGAGAGACAGAGACAGAGACAAAGCACTGCTCAGCTCTGGCTTATGGTGGTGTGGGGGGATTGCACCTGGGACTTTGGAGCCTCAGGCATGAGAGACTGTTTGCATAACCATTATGCTGTCTCCCCCACCCCAGACACGTCAGTCTTCTAAGTGACCTTCCTTATGGATTCTGAATGTCTCTGTTTTCACTTTTTCCTGTGTCTGAGTGGAGGCTTCACAGACCTCGCCCTCCCAGTGTCACCACCCTGTCACAGCCACATAACCATGTTATCCCCAGGGTGCCCTCACCTGACGCATGTGTAAGTTGACCATGGAATTTGATCCTTCAACCTTTTTTCTTTTCTTTTCAAGTACAAAGGGGGACACTGAAACTAGTCAGAAGGGATTTGTGACCTGAGTACACGGGGACTGTCTGAGGAAAACTTGGACAAAGGATCACATCTGTTAGCACTGTGAATGCTGGGTTTGTATCATTTGCAACGTCTCACACAGCACACTGGGATGAGCACCAAAACATAAAAAGGAAACAAAGCGGAAACGGGCAGTAGTAGAACCCAGATTTGATGTCAGTAAAACAAGAACATATTTTTGGAGGAATGAGCAACACCTCATGCAGAGAGGCTGCGGATGACAGCCCAGTATGGCTGCTTTACCTACCGAGCAAATCCCCAGGCGGGGTGGCACCACATTTTGAGGTGGTTGCTTCCTTTGCGAGCAAGCGAGCGAGCTCAGGAAGAGAGGCTGCCCGATCACCTCTGTTGTTCTCCCTGCAGAGACTGGTTACCCTCCGCATCTGATTTGCCCACCTGGCTCCTCTTTGCTCAGATGCCAAAGAGTTTTGCAAGACAGCTCTTGCTGGACCCCAGGGGAAGCCCGCAGCCAGCGTCACGGCCACCTGTAGCAGGACTGAGTGATAAGTGGCCAGGTCACTGCACCGTGAGTCCCTCTTAGTGACAATTCCACTGGCTTAAGAGTGGCCACATCGGGCATCTTCTCTGGCTCAGCTGCACCTAGGGGACAGCCAGGGACTCTGTCCTCCTGCCGTCTGTACCACCCCCCTTCATGGGGCATGCTCCCCACCAATGATCACTTAGATCCGAATCTCTAAGACTTCCATGAAGAAGAAAAAATAAACATGGAGCAGACTCAGAAACACTGCAAGAGCCTAGGTCCCCCGCTATCTACATCTAAACCTAACACAGCGTGGGGAGGAGAGACTGTGTGCAGCTGGGAGACCTCTGGGTCTGCCTGGCTTATGTTTTCAGCTGGAAATCTGCCCCTTTCTCAGCTCACAACACCTCCAGCCCCCCATGCACAAGTTTTATGCAGCGAGCTGTGCAATTCTCAGCAGGCAGACACTGCCTTGCCGCAGTTTCCTATCTTTATAAAGCTCCACATTGACAGTAACTACTCAGAGAGGACCCCCCCTTCAGATACCCACCCAATCTCAAGTTCCAGCCTGCCACCTGGACTTCCTTTTTTTTTTTTTTTGTCTCCAGGATTTAAATGCTGGGGCTCAGTGCCTGCACTACAAATCCACTGCTCCTGGAGGCCATTTTTTTCCTTCTGTTGCCATTGTTGTTTATTGTTGTTATTATTGCTATCACGGTTGTTGGATAGGACAGAGAGAAATGGAGGGGGGAGAGAAAGACACCTGCAGACCTGCTTCACGGCTTGTGAAGTGACCCCCGCTGCAGGTGGGAAGCCAGGGGATCAAACCAGGATCCCAGCACCAGTCCTTGTGCTTTGCACCATGTGCACTTAACCTGCTGCGCTACCATCCGCCCCCACCCACTGCCACCTAGACTTGTGACCAGCTGGCTACAGACCAGTAGCCCTGGCCCCCTTCTTGGCTTCAATAATTTTCTAGACCTGCCCACACAAACCAGGGGCACCAGTTACTGACAACTGGTGGACTGTGAAGCATGGGAGGTGGGGCTAAAGCTTGCCTTCCTGCCCAGAAGCCCCCATCCAGGTACCCCCTCCACCTAGTGTCACCTCAGGAGAACAGAAGACACTCCTATCACACTCAGGAACTTGCAAGGGTTTGAAGAGTTCTGTGTTAAGAATCCAGGTTGGGACTAGAGAGATAGCTCACCAGGTAGAGCACTAGCCTTGTCTTGCATGTCACCCAGGTTCAAGCCTCAGCACCACGTGGCACCGTCACAGCACCTGGGAATGCCCCAGAGCTATGGTGTCTCTCCTTTTCTTCCTGTCTCTCTATCTAAATAAAAAAGAAAAATCAGCCTAGGAGTGGCAACATTGAGCATGTGCAAGGCCCCCACTCTGGGGTTGTGGAGGCAGGCAGGCAGGCAGGGAGAGATAACAAATGCAAAGAGTAAATGTACGTTTCCTATTATGTCCTACCCATCCTTTCCTCCACATGATATGTGTTTTATCTATCCATTTATTGATTGACTGATTTTGCAATGCCACAGCCTCTTCACCACTGTCAGGCGGATGTTTTCATTCCTTTGATGCAGACAGAGACAAGAAAGGGAGAGTCCCTGCAGCATCAGAGCTTCCTCTGGTGCTCTGGTGCATTCAGACCATGCCCATGGCAAGGCAGGTGCCCTCCTGGGTGACCTTTCTCCTGGCCCCTTAAGCGTCACTTCATGTGCTATGAGCACCACCAGTAGTGCCCTCTCCCTCATGTTCCTGCACCTTGCAGGCATGTCTGGAAAGAGAAAAGGCTCAGGACAAAGGCAGGATGGGCGAGATCCAGGCGCCTTGGCCCCACCACCACCACCTTGCATGTCTGCTTTAGGGTCGTACACACCTGCCTTCCACACCCTCGCCTCCACCAGGATTGCCCCCCTCTCTGGCAAGTTTTCCAGGAAGTCCCTGACAACAGGTGCTCAGCCCTGCATCAAGCAGGAAGCTGATTCCAAAACTGTGGTTGGAGCGTCTGAGGGTGTTCCCACTGCAAGATAAAGGAGACAGATCCCAATGGCACCTGCACTCTGGGGATTTGGGATTATTCCACCCTTGTTTCCTTTCCATCTTGGCAGGCTGCCCCAGACCATCAACGGACCTGCCTGGACCTATCAGTAGGGTCTCATCTCTGAGTCCACAGGGCAGGGAAGCCAGCACAGACCAGACCCAGTGCCACCCCACCTCCTTCTGGCAAAACATTTGTCACTAGAATCTCTGACAGACTTCTCTCCTCAAGATAGGAAAACTACCTTCCAAAGCTCATCTGCTATAGTCTTACCTTTAGATTCTTGAGTATTCAACAATTTGGTCTGGTTTATATCGTAATGCTTTTTCAGCCACCAAGTTGCTGATGCAACTTGACTTCCCTGGGCAGATGACCTCACCAATGTATCCTGGAAGCCCACCTCCCCAGAGACCTGCCCCACTAGGGAAAGATAGAAACAGGCGGGGAGTATGGATCAACCTGTCAATGTCCATGTCCAATGGAAAAGCAATTACAGAAGCTAGATCCTGGGTCCACATTCCCAGAGGGATAAAGAATAGGGAAGAGGGGCCGGATGGTGGCACACCTGGTTTAGTGCACAGTTACAGTGCACAAGGACCCGGGTTCGAGCACCGGGTCTCCACCTTCAGGGGGAAAGCTTTGTGAGTGGTGAAGCAGGTCTGCAGGTGTCTATCTCTCCCTCTCTATCTCCCCTCCTCCTCTCAATTTCTTGCTGTCTCTATCAAATAAATGAAGACAAATAAAAAAAGGGAAGCAATTACAGAAGCCAGACCTTCCACACCCCATAACAACCCTGGGTCCATGCTCCCAGAGGGATAAAGAATAGGAAAGCTTCCAATGGAGGGGATGGGATACAGAACTCTGGTGGTGGGAACTGTGTGAATTGTACCCCTCTTTATCCTAAAGTCTTGTAATCATTATTAAATCAATTTAAAAAAAGAAAGAAAGAAAGAAAGAAAGAGAGAAAGAAAGAAAGAAAACTACCTTCCTGAGATCCTTTTAGTGTATTTAATTCCCTGAAAACAGTTCTGGGCTCTGTACAAATGCAGCATGTGGACTAGAGGGTATTTCAAGCATGGGTATCTGCTGCAAATCAGTCTCTCAGCCTAGAAGCATTTTGGCTTTTCCCTTGGCAATTCACATGTCCACACCCAGCTCTTGCTGGTTTAAGGTTTGGGGGCAGGTCCAACTGACAAGGTTACAAAGCCTTCAGCATGGTGTATAGGACATGGAAAGACCAAGGCCATACTCCCTATGATGTTCCTTCATCATGAAAAAAGCCCCCTCTCCTATGTTTACCTATTATATCTCACTGTTCCTGTCCCCAGAACCATAATCTCCAACAGATCCCACTGCACTTTAAGTGCTATGGACACTCACTGGGGACCTAACAGTGCACAGCTTCATAAGCTGAGTGAAGTGCTGTTGGACTTCTGGAGAAAGACAGGTTCAGCCGGAAGTAGGAGGATGGATATGCAAACCATTAAGTAGAATGGAGAGGGGCATGAAGTCAGAGTCGCTCCAGGGACTGGAGCAAGGACTGCTGGGAAATGGACTGAGTCCATCTGGGTGAACATCTAAGCCAGCAAGAAGGGGACCTTTGTGCTGGGTCTTGAACCCTCTGGTTTTCAGTTGTAGCTACAACAGGGACCCTCAGTATCTACTAAAAATCAGATTGGAGGGAGGTATATTAAATAGGAATTATCTGGCATGAATGTCAGATGTTTCAGAAGAGCTAGGATAGATTGCATCTCTCTCTCTTTTTTACTTGTGAGCTTCAAAAAACAGTAGACATGACATGAACACTTGGCTCCTTGTACCAGGTAGAAAGATGGGTCTCTACTATCAAAAGGCTCATAGGCATTTCTATGGAGAGACAGACAAACCCACACACAGGGAGATGAAGAGGAACCAGAAAAAATGTCAACTAGAAAATTCCTAAAGGAGTATGAGAAAGCATACATCTATTTTGTCAGTAATATATATATATATAGATTTGCCTCCAGGGTTATTGCTGGGGCTCGGTGCCTATACCACAAATCCACAGCTCCTGGAGGCTGTTTTGTTTTTCCCTTTTGTTGCTCTTGTTGTTTTATTATTGTTGTGGTTATTATCATTGTTGTTATTTCTGTTGTTGTTGGATAGAACAGAGAGAAATGGAGAGAGGAGGGGAAGACAGAGAGGGGGAGAGAAAGACACCTGCAGACCTGCTTCAACACTTGTGAGGTGACCCCACCCCCCTGCAGGTGGGTAATCGGGGGCTCGAACTGGGATCTTTACCTGGATCCTTGTGCTTTGCGCCATGTACGCTTAACCCGCTGCAGTGCCACCCGACCCCCCCTCCAGTAACATTTTTTAAATGCAGGAGATAGGAAGAAAAGGCCATTATAAAATACAGAGATGATGCCATGTGGACTGTGTCTTAGAAGCACTGAAGGTGGGCCAGGACCACACTATGTGCTGGGCTGAGACTCTGTGGAGGGGAACAAGGCAGACAAAAAGAAAGGCTAGGACAGGCAAAGCTCAGAGAGAGCCTAGAAAGTTATGCTAAGTGGGTGGACACTGTCCTGTATGCCCGCAGTAGAGTACTGAATCTTTGTTCTAAAATGGTTCTACTCTGAGCAAAAGGTTTTAAATGTCCCATATTCCTTACAAAACAGTGTTTAGAAGACTCTACAATCAAGGCCAGGTAGTGGTGCACCTGGTTGAGTGCACATTACAATGCACAAGGATCCGGGTTCCAGCCCCTGGTCCCCATCTGCAGGGGGAAAGCTTCAGGAGCAGTGAAGCAGGGCTGCAGGTGTCTCTGTCTCTTGCTCTCTCTATCACCCCCTTTCCTCTCGATTTCTGGTTGTCTCTATCCAATAAATAAAAGATAATATCAAAAAGTTAAATAAATTAAATAAAAATATTTTTAAAAAGGGATCTATATTCAAGTCCCCCCACCTGCAAGAAGGAAGCTTCACAAACTGTAAAGCAGTGCAGCAAGTATCTCTCTTTCTCTCTATCTTCCCTTTCCCTCTCAATTTCTCTCTGTCCTTTAAAAATAAATAAATAAATAAATAAATAAATAAATAAATAAAAGATAATCCACAGGCTTGGGGGATGTACTAAAAGAGTAACCCTCCCTTATTTGGTCTTTTTTATTAAATATTTTTATTTATTTGTTTGTTTATTTATTTATTTATTTATTTATTGAATAAGGACAGAGAGGTGGAGGGTGGGAAGGATAGAAAGGAAGAGAGACAGAGACACATCTGCAGCGAAGCTTTCCCCTGTAGGTGGGAAGCATGGGTTTGAACCTTGGTCCTTGCCCATTGTAACATGAGCACTCAACCAAGTGAGCCACCACCCAACCCCCTAACTTTACCTTTTAGTACTCCTGTGCCTTATGTACTTGTATGTTGCCAAACTGAAGGTTTGGGGCAAACCTGCACTGAGCAAATCCACCA
Organism: Erinaceus europaeus; assembly: GCF_950295315.1. Classification (NCBI taxonomy): domain Eukaryota; kingdom Metazoa; phylum Chordata; class Mammalia; order Eulipotyphla; family Erinaceidae; genus Erinaceus; species Erinaceus europaeus. The sequence goes on along the minus strand of NC_080181.1, from coordinate 21,869,527 downwards.
ACATCACTTTTACAACATTTGGTGTTCCCTTCAGGTCTCGGTGTCACATTTACTTCTGTGCATGTTTTTTGACACCTAACATTGTTGCACATTTGAACTTCCATATGTGCTGGGATTAACAAAGTGTGTGGCTTGTATTGTTGTAGTAGTTAATTCATTGTGGTGGCTTGGAACTGAAGCCTTCATACCTCCAAAATGTACCTGCATAGAGCTACTGGTTGGAAGAGAAATAAAAGTGAGTTGATACAGAAGCCAGACCTTCCACCTTCTGCACTCCATAATGACCCTGGGTCCATACTCCCAGAGGGATAAAGAATAAGAAAGTTATCTGGGGAAGGGGTGGGATACGGAGTTCTGGTGGTGGAAACTGTGTGGAGTTGAACCCCTCTTATCCTATGTTTTTTGTCAGTGTTTCCTTTCTATAAATAAAAAATCTTTTAAAAAAGGGAGTTGAGAGATGAGAGAGTTGGGCAGCCCTGCATGAAAAGAGACAGAAGTCATGAGCAATATAGGGGCCTCGTGACCAGGTTTTTCCTTTTCTTCTCGTTGACTTAAAAGTGTTAAGGGAGTTTGCGCTGGAACTAGGGAGCGTTTCCTCTAAGCACCGCAAAAGTGTACAGATGTTCTTTTAGAGTGTAATTTCTCCAGTGTTTGGATCTCTGAACCATTGAGACGCCCAAAGAGCTTAGGTTTGGTTTTGTCTGTTGTTTGTTTGTTTGTTTTTGTTGTTGCCACCAGAGTTATTTCTGCAGCTTGGTGCCTGCACGATGAATCTACTGAGCCCCATGGCCATTTCTCCTTTTTTAAATTTTATTTTTATAATTTTTTATTACTTTTTATTTGATAGAACAGAGAGAAATTGAGAAGGAAGAGGGAGGGAGAAAGACAGACACTTGCAGACCTGCTTCACTGCTTCATGAGGCTTCCCCACTGCAGGTGGGGAGTATGGGCTCAAACCCAGGCAGGTCCTCACACATGGCCCCAGAACTTAACCTTTTAATGATTTATAGTAGACTGTATTTATTATGTTAGACATGAAAGCTAAGGGCCTGAGAGATCACTCACCAGGTGGGGTGAGTGCCTTGCCAGGTGTATGACCCAGCTTAGAGCCTTGGCACCATGTGCAAGCATCATGGCAACAGAGGAAGCTTCAGTGCTATGATGTCTCCATCTATCTCTTTCTTGCTGTATCTCTCTAGCTAAATGGGAAAAAAAAAAACTTGCCCAGGAGCAGCAAAATCATTCAAGTTCAAGACCTCTACACTGCAGATATAAATAAATAGTGAAACTAGTGAATTTTAATTTCACTATTCATTTCAATGGCAGTAATAAATGTTACAGAATGGTTTATATGTTAAGCCATTATATAGTAATAAACATGGTGATATAACCCTTCATTGAAAAATAAACATGCTTTCCAAGCTCAAAAGGTCGGAGACTGGAGACACACACACACACACACACACACACACACACACAGTTTTTCAGATTTCCTGAGTACCTGGCTTCATTTAAAAAACTAGATTGTCATTCCTCTGTATACTTGTGAGAGGATGAGAAAGCAAAAGGCAAACCACCTATTTGTGTTACTGTGAAATCAGATTGTGTGGGTGAGGGCCTGGGGCAGAGCCAGGCAGGGGAGCCAGGGAGGGACTGATGCTCATCTGAAGCCCTGAGACCCTGGTGCTGCATAAGCCTAGAGCACATAGGGATGCCGTTTAGGTCTGGGAGACAGAGCCCAACTAGGGTAAAGGTGAGTGGACCAAGTAGCAGAAAGAGCTATAAAATGTTGCTCTAGAGGAGATCACAGTGCTGACTATGTAGCAAAACAAAACAAAACAGAAAATTCTTAAAAATGTGAAAATTTATTTTAAAATACAATTATCAGGGCACTCACTACTTCTAAAGAGCGCTGCAACAGTGATAGAATAGGATATAAACTGAGCCAAGATATATATGTATATATTTTTTTTACCAGACCTACTGATGAGCCTGATTTTCTGCCAGGTTTAGGAACCATCTGCTATAGAACTATTTACACTTTATATATAATATTTACACTTCATATATAATAAAATGGTTATCCAACTATATTAAAGAAACTTTCATTTTTATTCGCAAATCAAATTATCTTCCTGGAGTTCTCTATATCTGAAAGATGCCTAGCTTTTAAAAATGATCATGTGTACATATAAGATATGTATCTGTCGGACAAAGCACCTCTCTATCTTCTATGGGGAAATAATGTATGGCCTTCATAATGCTTATTTAAAAAACTAACCTTACATTAAAAGGATAGAAAATGCTACTGCCATTCACAAAACAAATAATGGAGTCCTTGTTTCCATAATAAACTTTTGAAGAGAATTTGTTCCTAGTAGAAACTCATTGTTACTGAACAGAAGATCTTCTTGCATAGGAAAAATGTACCTTCATATATAAGCTACATTGGGGATGCAAATTGTAGAGTAACAGACACCAAAGGATTTGCATTTAATCAAATCTAAAGCAAGTCATTCCAGAAGCATCACTACCGTGTACAGAAACCTTTTCCATCAGCATTGGGCTAACCTTGCCAGGAGGCCACGATCACTGTCAAGAGAAGACGCCATTTTTGAGGAAGCCTCCACTGCCATTAGGAAGGAAATTCCCCAGTACCATCCAGAATGGAAAGTGGTGAGTCAATATCTATTGCCAAAAAAAAAAAAAATCAAGAAATAATAACCTTCAGAAGTCCTAGTATTTATTTTTGACATCACAAAGATAACATAAAGGAAAGGACAACAACAACTATGCCTAATTCTGGCTAGGTTGTGATAAAATAGAAAACACTGGAGAGCAAAGAATAATTTTAAGTCTCTGGTCACATTTACATAATTCTGGTTATAATTCTAGTCTACTTATTGTTATATTTACTTTCACTGCATAGCATTTGGGTTGATATTTATTTTGGACTCCTTTATTATCAACTCTATTGACCACTGCTATTATAAAATGATGTTAGATGTGAAAATATTTTTCATAGTAAAGTGAAATTTTATGTTAAATGTAACTATTTCCAATAAGCCTTACTTATAAGGAAAGAGCAAGAGAAGAATCCATGTCAATACAGAACTTGAAATTTGTCTTATCTGTGTTATCTTGTCTTAGGCTCTGTTTCTTATAGAGACAGAGGGAAGTTGAGACAGGAAAGAAAGATAGAGAGGAGAGAAAGAAAGACACCAGAAGCACTGCTTCACCACTTGTGAAGCTTGACCCTTGCAAATGGGGATGGGGGCTTGAACCTGAGTCCTTGAACGGGGTCATGTGTGAATTCAACCAGGGGTGGTAACACCAAGCCCCTTGTCTTAGGCTCTTTAGGGTAAAGATGAAGAACTTTCCACATACACGTGACTGGGAAGACGTTAAAGCGTCATTTTATGATTTCAAACTATATGTTGGTATTTTCTCTGGAGATTCAAATTTTAGTGTCACCCATCCATTTAGGGATTAGTTTGAGACTAAGGAGTTTGCATTTGAAATATTCTTAAATGACAACAGATGACCTGTTTCAAAAGTATCTTGAGAGAAAGACTAATATTTTAAGAAATGCCTCAGCACTGTGAGTCTAATGTCAAAAGGGAAGAACATCTGTGTTCTGCAGCATGGAACTAGCCACTGACAGAAGTGCTAAGAATGCCTGTTCACCTATGAGACTTAAACGCTGGGGGACACGGACATGGCTGGCCATTGGGAGGGGCTTCTGGGTTCTTTCAGTGTGGCAAATCTGACTTGTACATATCATTCATATGCTAACTAAAGTGGCCTCTGCTCTTTAAAAGTTTAATTTCCAGTTTTATTTTTAATTTTTTTTTCTTTTTTTATATTTATTTATTTATTTATTTTCCCTTTTGTTGCCCTTGTTGTTTAACATTGTTGTGGTTATTGATGTCATTGTTGATAGGACAGAGAGAAATGGAGAGAGGAGGAGAAGACAGAGAGGGGGAGAGAAAGATAGACACCTGCAGACCTTCTTCACTGCCTGTGAAGCGACTCCCCTGCAGGTGGGGAGCTGGGGGCTCGAACCAGGATCCTTACGCTGGTCCTTGCACCACGTGCGCTTAACCCGCTGCGCCACCACCTGACTCCCATAATTTCCAGTTTAAGACTTCACATGTGACATATATTAATGATTAATACTTCAAAAATTTTAAGATGAGCTATTGAATTAGCCTTTCCTTGGAGTTTCCTATAGCACAACAAGTATGGTCTTATCTCCCCTGGTCAGAACCACCAAAGCAGAACCTCTAATGGATGTGGAGATCACCCTATTTATTTCTCAGTGGGTGTCTGTCTCCTCTCTCCTAGGAATCTGAGGCCCTCAGCAGAGGCAGAGCTGGGTCATAGGGTGAGAAGCCGGTACCCACAGTGCCAGCTTGGCACCTAGATCAGACAGACCAGCATCCTGGATTGTGCCTGGACTTCCAGGACCTTGATCTTGGCATTTCTGGCATGGGCAGAGAGAAACAAGAATGGCAGCTACCACCATTCGAGATTTTCAGTCAGTGCTGTCTAGAGTGTGAATGTGGCACTATTCTGTACCATGAGGAACGATTCAGACACCTATAATATAGTAATGTTTTGCTGACGCAACTCAAAGTGTGTGTGTGTGTGTGTGTGTGTGTGTGTGTAGAACTAGATATCCTCATCTTCTATAAGCAGCAGATGCTTAGAGACTAAATAACTTAAAGGCAAGGAAATGGATTCTTGAGAATTGTCACTAAAGAGAGTAAAATCAGGTTCAAGCCCCTGGTCCCCACCTGCAGGGGGTAAGCTTCACAAATGGTGAAGCAGGTGTCTCTCTGTCTCTTCCCTTCTATCTCTCCCTCTCCTCTCAATTTCTCTCCTCTATCTAGTAATAAAAATAAAGAAAATGTCTTTTTTAAAAAGAGAGTAAAATCAAAAGGTACTTTAAGTACTATTAAAGCTTTTGATACTTAATAAGTAAATACATTTTAGCAAGCACTTACATTTTAAATATTTCATTTCAGACTAGATTAGATCAATTTGACATGATGGATAAAATGTTCAGTTTTTCAGTAATAATATTAAAGCAATAAAACCATTAAATCTGCTATTGGGTAAATTCATCAAAGTGAATGGAAACAAAGAGAGGACATGCCTGAAACCATTTGTTGCATATAATCAAGATGTTACAACACACACACACGCACACACACACACACGCTGTCCCTATTCTAAAGGACAAACTGACTCCTATCAATAAATGTGTGTGTTCTTTCTCTGCAGAAACACATGCCTTTGTTTCCTCAACATCTGACCTGAATGCAAGTTTGTATCTAGAATATTTGAATACAAACTCTTTAGTGACTCCTGGTTTATGCAGGTGTGGATTCTTTAAATAGACACAATGCACAAGGGAAAGAACGTTTTGGAATAGGGGTACTGGCTTCTAAGCTTAAAAGATCACTCCTCTCCAGAAAACCAGGACTGAGTAGGTTGAACAGAATTCACAAAAAACACAAATATTGTGCATGCAGGCCACAAGTTAAGAAATCAACACAAGCTCCCTTGCCTAGTTGAATTTATTTTAGTTAAGCATTTGTGCTGTCCAAAATGTAGATACTTGCTCTTTCGTACCACTGCTTCTGAACATGGCTTCACTCCTGGTTCTCCCCCGCACCCGCCGCCCCAACCCCCATCCATACACTCAGGAAGCACCAGAGAATGGCTTTTTCTCTCCTCTTCCTGCCCTCTCTCCTTCCTTCCCTCTGACACCTCTCTCTCTCTCTCTCTCTCTCTCTCTTTCCTTTCTTTGCCTCTAGGGTTATCACTGGGGCTCAGTGCCTGCACTATGAATTCACTACTCCTGGTGGCTATTTTTTCCATTTTATTGCATAGGACAGAGAGAAATTGAGAGAGGAGGAGGAGACAGAGAGGAGGAGAGAAAGAGAGACACCTGCAGACCTGCTTCACCGCCTGTGAAGGGACCCCCTTGCAGGTGGGGAGCCAGGGATTTGAACTGGGACCTTTGCCACAGGTCCTTGTACTTTGTACTATGTGCGCTTAACCCAGTGTGCTACCACCTGACACCCCACCAATCTCCATGTTCATGTCTCTCATCTTCTCTAAGGCATTTTACACACGGACTTTAAAATTCTATATCCTTAGAGGGCGGTGGGGATAGGAAAGAAGAAGAAAAAGAGAAGTGAGACACCAAAGTACCACTTTACCATCCATGGAGCTCCCTTGGTGCCTCAATGGTGCTTCCATGTGGTGATGGGGATAGACCCACTTAGCTATCTCTTGGCCTCTCGTGCTTATAGACCCCCTGCTAGGTGCAGATATTCAACATCTTGGATTATTCTCTCCATTCCAACCTTTCATTTCTCTGACGAATTACACACCTACATTTCTGGCCCCTCCTCCGCTGCTCAGCCCAGACACCCCTGTCCCTCACCTTCCCCTGTAGCCATCAGAACTCCAGCCGCTTCCCAAGGCACAGTGATTGAGGATTTTCTACTCTTCCTTTGCTACGAAGTCTTCCTGAAAGAATGTTATGTTCCTAGTTAAAAAGTATTATGATTTTTAAAAGGTATTCCTAGACGTACATTTCCAGCTCTAGTCAAAGTTCTCGTGTAAAAAAAATAACCACAGGGGGCCAGGCAGTGGTACACATGGTTATGCACACACATTACAGTGCATAAGGACACAGGTTCAAACCCCTGGTCCCCCACCTGCTGGGCGGAAATGCTTCTCTGTCTCTCCCTCTCTCTATTTCTGTCTCTCATCCTTTTCCCCCTCTCAATTTCTCTTTCTCTATCCAATAATAAAGAAAGAAAGAATAAGTAGCCACAGAATATTTTTATTTGACTAAGCCACTACAACCTCAAAGTCAACATATTCAAAACTGAACTCTGCTCTTTCGATCAAGACTGGCCCTCTTCCCTGCCTTCTTTTTAATTTTCCTATTGAATCGTGGCAGCCTTTAATTTGGTGTGCATGTTATTTTAAATTCCCTTTCGTTGCCCTTGTAGTTATTATTGTTGTGATTGCTGGATAGGACAGAGAGAAATGGAGAGAGGAGGGGAAGACAGAAAGATAGACACCTGCAGACCTGCTTCACAGCTTGTGAAGGGACTCCCCTGCGGGTGGGGAGCTGGGGGCTCGAACCGGGATCCTTACGCCGGTCCTTGCACTTGGCGCCACCTGTGCTTAACCCACTGCGCTACAGCCAGAATCCTGATTTTGTGTGTATGTGTTATTGAAAGGTCCCTTAACCCTATTATTTCCTTGTCATTTCCACTGTTCCTGATTAACTCTAACAATTCTATCACCTCTGCTTCCTCATCCTTAACCCATCCTAGCACCTTCCCTCAGTACTAAAAAGTGATTCCAAATATAGCAGCCACAATACTCTTCTGTTGAAAAAGGCTCACTGTTTTCTTTTTTGATTTATTTATTTTCCCTTTTGCTGCCCTTGTTGTCTTTTTTTATTGTTGTTGTGGCTATTATTGTTGTTATTGCTGTCGTTGTTGTTGGGTAGGACAGAGAGAAACAGAGAGAGGAGGGGAAGACAGAGAGAGGGGGAGAGAAAGATAGACACCTGCAGACCTGCTTCACCGCCTGTGAAGCGACTGCCCTGCAGGTGGGGAGCCGGGGGCTCGAACCGGGATCCTTACGCCAGTCCCTGTGCTTCGCACCATATGCGCTTAACCCACTGCACTACCGCCCAGACCCCGACTTTGCTTTTTTAAGAAGGTTTCATTGACTGCTGTGATGCAGACAGAGTTGAGGGCAAGAGTGAAGAAGGGTGAGAGCAAGGAGGCTTATCAGAAGCTGCTGTGGTCATTTACAGGATATATTACTGTGGAGAGAGCTCTACTGTCAGGTCATCAGAAAGGCCTACGGGATGGGCTGTGAAGTGTGAGGAAGAGAGGAATCAAGGATAACCATAACTTTGGGACTGAGCAACTGAAAGTATGATGAGGTCTTCAACTGAGAGAGGGAAGTTGTCAGATAATGCAAGTACGAAAGGGAAGAATGGATTCGGATTTAGCTGTGTGGAGTTAGATACAACTACTGGACATCAAAGTGAAGATGGGTGTCCAAGTCTGCAGTCTGGGCAGGTCTGGACAGAGGCTAGCCATTTAAAATTCCTCCACATGGAGATGGCAGAGAGCTGCAGGAACTGCAGTTGTCCTTGTCCCTTACACTTTCTTCACATGCCTTGCTCCTCCCATTTCTACCTTAGTTCATGCCATGCTTGATGTCTACAGTCTCTTTCCTTCCTCCTAACCTGTCCGCATACTTCTAGATCAACTCAAGACCCATCCCTGCACACAAAACTTTTGCCAACCCTCCTAATCCTTTTTTTTTTAAATCATCACCAGGGTTATTGCTGGGGTTCAGTGTCTGCACTATGAATCCACTGCTTCCACAGTCATCTTCCCCCCACCTTGCACCCCCATTCTTTTTACTTGATAGGACAGAGGGAAACTGAGAGGGAAGGGGAAAATAGAGAAGATGAGAAAAAGAGACACTGGTAGCCTTGTTTCACCACTTGCAAAACTTGTCCCCTGCAGATGGGGACTGGGAGCTTGAACCCAGGTCCTTACACTACATGTAGTTGTCTTATTTTTCTCTCAAATATAGCATCTGTTTAAGGACATCTACTGTATGTTCTAAATTCATCTTACATCCCATGACACAAAGCTTTATATTTTATTGAGTCACCATCAGCTGGTACAAATGTCTTTTATTTAGATAGAGACAGAGAGTGAAAGAGACCCCAGTAACAAAGCTGGGGTGGTGGAGGCCAGGTGTGAACCTGGACTGTAAGCGTGACAAAGTGAGCTGTTCAAGTGAGCTCTTTCACCAGCCCTAAAAAATGATGGTTTTGTGAAAGAAAAAAAGAAAGAAAGAAAGGGAGAAAGAAAGAAAAGAGGAAGAGAGGGAGAGGGAAGGAGGGAAGGAAAACCTTCAGAAGTTTTTATCTGGTCATTTGCCATCTCATAAGCTTTTTCTATTAATCACCATATGGCTGTTTTTTTTTTTTTTGCCTCCAGGGTTATCGCTGGGGCTTGGTGCCTGCACTATGAATCCACTGCTTCTGGAGGCTACTTTTTCCCTTTTGTTGCCCTTGTTGTTGTTCTTATTGTTGTTGTTATTTTTGTAGTTGGATAGGACAGAGAGAAATGGAGAGAGGAGGGGAAGACAGAGAGGGGGAGAGAAAGATAGACACCTGCAGACCTGCTTCACTACCTGTGAAGTGACCCCCCCCCTGCAGGTGGGAAGCCAGGGGCTCAAACACGGATCCTTATGGTGGTCCTTGCGCATCATGCCATGGGCACTTAACATGCTGTGGCACCACCTGGCCCCCGACCATATGGCTATTTGCTTATATGGATAATCATAAGCATATTATGGGATTTCTTTGGTATCCATTTAAGTATGACTGGATAGAATAGATGGAAATCTTCAATCACAAAGTCCTTCAGAAGAGAGTCAAAACTCTGTGCAGACACAGAGGGTCCAGCTTGTACCTCCTCACCCTCCAAGCCCACACCCAGCAGCCCAACCCCACACTGCCCGCCCCTTCACTGGCTCTCTTACGAATGCCTACATTGGAATTGGGCGCCACTTCCATAGGAATCTTAGGAAGTGCTTCTTCTTAGACTTTTCTGTGCTTCTTGAACTTTAGAGAGCATCAGAATCATTTACAAGATTTATTAAAACTCAGATTTCCCCCCCCCCATAACTTCTGGTTTAGCAGTTGGGAAGAGAATCTGAACACATGCTCTCAGAGCAAGTTCCTAACCAGTGTTATTGCTCCTTATTTAAAATACGCACCTGAAGGACCCAGGCTATGGATTCCCACTGACTTGCCTGTCAGGCCTTGCCACTGCCCTGTTCTGACCTGATTCACATGCCTTCTGCATGTTTCTTGGGGGTCACTACATCTGTCATGGTCACTGGCTCACCTCTCATCGCCTGCTCTTCTTGATTTCAGTGTCAGGCTGACAGCCAGCTTCTGCCCTCCACCTCAACTTCTTACTTCCTCATCAAGATCCCTTCCAAACTGTTCTCCCTCTTTCCTAAAATTCTAATCCCTTCCCCTCTCTGTTCAAATATTCTCAAATACTGGCTACCCATAAGTATAAAAATAGACATAAAAACCCTAAGAAACCTCCCCTTGGGCCTGTCATTTTCTTCCAACTATATCATCCAATCTCTTGCTTTTCATTAATATTTTTTCATTATCATTATTTATTTATTGGGTAGAGACAGCCAGAAATCAAGAGGGAAGGAAGACAGACAGGGAGAAGGAGAGAGAGAGAGAGAGAGAGACAACTGCCACTCACAAAACTTTCCCCCTGCAGGTGGGGACCGGGGGCTTGAACCCAGGTCCTTGTACATTGTAACATGTGTGCCCCACTTACGAAACTGCTCTCACTAAGACAAAAAGAGAAGGACGAATGTGAGATGATCTCACTGATAGACAAAAGTTGAGAAATAAGAATAGAAAGGGAAAGCACCAAGTAGAACTGGTGGACTAGGTTTGGGGTACTACACCAGGGCAGAGGAGAGGGCTTTCAGGTCCCCGTGAATGACGGTGGAGGAGGACTTAGGCTGGAGGTGAGAGTGTCTTGCAGAAGACTGAGAAATGTACACGTCTACCAACAACTGTTTTTACTATTGACTATAAACCATTAATTCCCCCCCCCCAATAAAAAACAAAGACTCCTCTCGCTAAGAACTAAAACTAGTGATGTGGAGGCACTAGATACTTTGCTGTCCTCTTCCTGGACCACATACTTGCCCTCATTTATTTATTTATTCATTTCTGTATTCTTTCTGCGGAGCCAGAGTCTCAAGCATGTTTATCTCACTGCTCCCAGGCTCCTTTTTCGTTCAGATGGTGAGAGAAACACCTCAGCTCCCAGCACCTGCCCATGTGGTGCTCAGCTCAAGCCTGAGTGAGGTGCATGGCAAGGCACACTCCCTACCCAGGGAGCTCTCTCCAGCCCCTTGTCTCTTTCTTGAAATCTCCCCTGAATTTGTAATGCCTTTCCCTTGGTGTTTCTCAAAGCTTCTGTCTCCCAAGTCTCTCTTCCCACCCCTCCCGATGACAACTCTGTAATATCCTGGTCCCCTTCTCTTCCCCCACCAGCATCAGCCCTGCCAGAGCTCCCCCTACAGCTGCTGAGCATGGCCTCGCCTGCTGACCCAGCACACTGAGCGCTCAGGGTTAGTTCTACACGTCCTTATATAACTCCGCTTTTAGACACTCTCTTGAGACTCCATCCTCTTTCCTGGCGTCCTTAGCCACAACATGGTGACTCTAAACCCGAGGCCCCTGGACCAGCCCCACAGTGAGATTTGAATCATCCCATCCACCCACCCCCCTTTCTTTTACTCCCCTGCCCACTCCTACAGGCCTTTTGATTCTGTCTGCTCTTTGGTCTCCTCTCTCCAGCTACTCAGACTCCTGTGGTTTTGTGATTCCTAAATCCACTCTCCACACAGCTGCCAGAAAAGTCTATCTAAAATGCAAATGTAAACACATGGTTCCCTGGCTTACAAGCCTCCAAAGGCTCACTGCCTGCAGGCAAGGTGAACTCCCAACCTCATCACACACCAGAGACTCCCAGAGAATCCCTCTCATTTCCATAGCCTCTCTTCCGGCTGCTTCCTCCCTCGCAGGCCTCTTTCTATTCTTGCCTTCAGGCCTCTGTCCATGCTGTCCTCTCCAATAGGAAAGTCTCTGAGCCTTTTGCCACCACCACATATCCCTACCCTCAGTTGGGTAGCCCAGTGCCTTTCCCAGCTCTCTCCCCACCCTCACAGGGAGCCTGGGCCAGCAGTTGTTTTTCTCAATATCTCAGGCATTTCTCTATTGTTGCACTTAGCACATTTGCATTGTAATTATTTTCAAGTATTTCTCTCCTCCCACTAAATAGCAAGTTCTTTTGTACCCTCGGTTCTATCACAATGCCTGACACATAAAAAAATAAGAGAAATCGTTGGTGAATGCATGTAGCCTTAAGCTTTTATTATTTTCAGAAGCAGTGGGCCTGGGAGGGGGAGCAGGTGGAATGGGCCTACCTCACACAATTCCAGGAGCAAGGCTCAGGCTCCTGGGGAACAGACATTGATCACTAAGCTTTACATTTGTGACTGATTGCAAAGAAGTACTTCAAGTTTCTTTTAATTAAAATCCTTTTTAATTAAAACAGTAAAATATTATCTATGAATATATATATATATATTGCCTCCAGGGTTATTGCTGGGGCTTGGTGCTTGCATTACAAATCCACTGCTCCTGGGGGCCTCTTTCCCATTTTTGTTGCTCTTATTTTTGTCACTGTTATTATTGCTGTTGTTGGATAGGACAGAGAGAAATGGAAAGAGAAGGGGAGACAGAGAGGGAGAGAGAAAGATAGACACCTGCAGACCTGATTCACTGCTTGTAAAGCGACACACACCCCACCCCACCCCCGCAGGTGGGAAGCTGGGGGCTTGAACCGGGATCCTTACACCAGTCCTTGCGCTTTGCGCCATGTGTGCTTAACTCGCTACACTACCCCCCAACCCCCTGAACTTAGATTTGTAAAATACATTTTGCACAAAGCTTGGTAGTTTTCAAAGCATTTTCATCTTTACAGCTTATAAAACCCTGCAGTCAGCCTGGAGAAACTAGTATAGTCATTTCACAGAGGAAGAAAATGGGGTTAACAGGCTGCCTCCCACCTCAGTGGAGTCCTCTGAGTACCGATGTCTTTCCTGCTGCCTCTCCACCATAGCATCACTCCCACTTTGTGTCTGCTTTGGGTGTCTTCGGCTCCCCTTCCTTTCGTTCTTTTAGTAGTGACTTTGACTCACAAGTCAAATACATCCTAGACTGTCTACAAATTCGGCCAAATCAGAGAGCTGTTTTTTGGTTAGATGCCTAATACACATAGAGCTAGTCTGTTCTACCATTCATGCTAGAACTGAATTCGGCACCAGGTGAAACTGAGAGCGAGTCACTAGCTCACTAGTGAAAATGAACTTAAATCATTCAGCCTATCATAGAAGAATCATTTCCCAGTTGGGCAAATATCTTCTAATTCTTATATTTCTCTGCAAAGTATTCAGTGCTTAAGTGTATTCGCTATTGATGCAAACAGAACGTTCTGTCATAGCCTGACCATCCTCAGTGACAAGAAATTCACTGTCCCTAGAAGCACTGTTGGCAGTTTCAGAAGCTCCAGGTAACCTTTCGCTCTGTGTCTGTAATTTCCTTGTGGTAGACGAGCAGCGATCTCACCTTGAATCTAGTAGTCAGTGGATCTAAGCTCCCTCTCACTAGCAACTCTGAGACCTTGGGAAATAACTTAGGTCCAACTCTCAGTTTTTAGATCTGTAAAATGGATTAAATAGCATGCACGTAAATTGCCAAGTGTTATATTCTAGTCATCAAGGACTTGTAGTGTGTGCTCAATTAAGCCAATGAAGAACCCTTCCTCTGTTGTGGCCAATTTTCACAGTCACAACTCTTCACGTGAAATAACTGTATTTTCAAAGTTAAAAGCATCTTAGGGCCTGAAGGTGGCGCACTCAGTTAAGCACACACAGTACCGCGTGCAAGGACTCAGGTTTATGCTCCAGCTCCCCACCTAAAGGGAGAACACTTCACAAGCAGGGAAGCAGTTTTGGAGGTGATTTCTTTCTCTATCTCCCCATCCCCTCTCACTTTCTCTTTGTCCTATCAAGTAAAATAGAAAGAAAAGAGAGGGGGCTGGGCAGGGGCACAGCGGGTTAAGTGGCATGAAGCGCAAGGACCGGCATAAGAATTCCTGGTTCGAGCAGCAGTGAAGCAGATCTCTCCCCCTCTCTGTCTTCCCCTCCTCTCTGGATTTCTCTCTGTCCTATCCAACGATGACGACAGCAATAACAACAATAACAATACAACAAGGGCAACAAAATAGGAAAAATAGCCTCCAGGAGCAGTGGATTTGTACTGCAGGAACCAAGCCCCAGGATAACCCTGGAGGCAGAGAGAGAGAGAGAGGCCACCAGGAGCAGTAGCCTGTACTGAGTCCCAGTGATAACCCTAATGGCAAGAAGAGTTGAAAACATTTGAGTGCAGTAAAAAAATAATAAATTACTATTTTCTTGGGTACACCATCTTAAAAGTGTTCAGTTGAGGGAACAGGGTGGTGGCACAGCAAGTTAAGCACAAGGACCTGTGCAAGGATCCTGGTTCGAGCCCCGGCTCCCCACCTACAGGGGGGTCGCTTCACAAGTGGTGAAGCAGGTCTGCAGGTGTCTTTCTCTCCCCTCTCTGTCTTCCCCTCATCTCTGGATTTCTCTCTGTCCTATCCAACGACAATGACAGCAATAACAACAACAACAACAATAAACAACAAGGGCAACAAAAGGGAAAAAATAAAAAATAAAGTTTCTTTAAAAAAAAAAGTGTTCAGTAGAATTGTCCATGCACAGAAGACAGACACCTATCACTCTGTAGGCTCAATCAGTCTAATTTTGCTTTATATAGTAAGGATCATGATCTCAAGTTGCATCTTATTCCTGGTCTTATAATTAAATATAGGCAAATGAATACAAACAAGAGGAAACCTAAGATACATCATATAGGAGACAAAATTGAAATTTCTTTCACTCAAGCAGAACTTGGTTGAGTTTCTGTTGAGTTCCAGAATACAGGACAAAATGATTCCCATTTAAGCCACTTCAAATTCCAGAAGTCTACCACTTTGATGCAAAAATAAGCACTGCGTTTATCAGCCCTTGAATATCCCCCCAGGAGGTTAACCTAATTATTACATCCACAATTGATAAGTGTCAATTCATTTGTTTAAAACATTAGGAGACTACAGCAAACGAGTCTATCAAGGAGTGAGAGTGAAACACACGGTCAAAGATCTACTGGCAGAAAAACGGTCCAGGCAGACAAGTAATTCAAGATTTAACGTAAGTCTCATACATTCTAAAATCTGGGGTGTGGGGGGCCAGAGGGGGGAGGCAGTAGTTCATCTAATAAAGTTAGCTGCCTCTCCTCTGCCCAGCAGTGCACCAACCTTCCACCTTCTGAGTCCGATGGTCTCCGTATAGCAGAGCCTGCCCTAACTGGCACACATTACAGATCCTAGTACAGACTTGCATAATTCTGAATGTGACAACACTGTGATACGACTGTCCAAATTTGAGTGAATATGCCAAAAGGTCTGGGAATTATCGGCTAGTTACGTTGCTTAGTGGCAGTGAAAAATGGCTATACCCTCACATTTTTATAACTGACTGAATTATCAAAGACTCAGCTGAGAGGAATAATGCTGACTCAAATCCACGTGGTATTATTCTAAACCAGGTAGAGACCATTTAAAAAGCCCTCTCTGTAAACGCAAACTCTGGTCTAAAAATCACAGTAGTAGGGTTGGTGGAGTAGTTCACGTGGACAGTGTGTTGCTTTGCCATGTACGTGAGCCAACTCTGAACTCAGTTCCTATTTCATGGTGGGAACTTGGGTGTTGTGTGTTTCTCCCTCTCTCACTCCTTCTCTTCTTCCCTCCCTTGCTGCCTATGTCCCTATCTTTAGAAGAAATCACAGTAGTAGATGTATTAAATAAAAAACCATTTGGATCTCATAAATAGCTTCAGTCTGTACCTAAAATGTTTAAGTAGTTGCACCCATGTCTCCAAAACTGACTCTAGAATACCAGTAGCAGTTGGCTAGCAAGAGAAATATCTAAATGTTTACTCTACAAGGCAAAGCCAACCGCATGAACGCCAGCTATCTGCTGAGAACTGCTGGGAGCAGGGCACAAGTGTAGATGACCAAGAAAGAATGATGCAAAGTTGTACAGCACCCAGGGCAGGTGGCATACAGCAGGTCCTGGTCCTTCCAGTGAACGCGGACACCAAATCCCACACCGCTCTAAGATCAAACTGCTGAGGCTGTTTTAAGTGAGCCAGCTCCAGATGTGATTTCTTTCTTCCTATCCAAGAACATTTTTCTGGATGCACATTTTCTGCCTTTCTTTCTTTTAAACCAGCTCTTGTCTTCTAGCTCAACGAATGGAACTTAGCTGGTAAACTGAGCTGAGTAGATGCCTCCTGTCTGTTCCCAGTGTGATGCTTTGAGTCCGCTGGGCATGTGATAGAAGCAGTCTAGTCTCTAGAGCAGGGATGAGGAACCACTGGCTCTGCATGGCAACTGTATGTGGGACTTAAAATTCAATAAGTCTAGGAGTCTTTTTCTTTCTATCATTTGATTAGCATGCATGCCCAGTATTTACAGTAGTCGTTTGCACAAGACACACACCCCATGATATGTGTCTGCAGAAGGCTCTCAGGCCCGGTTTAGGCCCTTTTCCAGCATCATATGCCAGGACCCCAAGGCCCTCCTCACCCCTGCCCTCCCCCTCTCTCCCCAGAGAGCTTTGGTGCCATGTGCCATATCCAGTCCAAATTTCTCTTTCTGCTTTCCTTTTCTGTTCTTTTTTTTTTAAATTCCACCTATAAGTAAGTTAATCCAGTATTTGTTCCTCCTCCTCATCCTCCTTCTTTTTGGCTTATCTAACAGTTGTTTTTCTCTTATCAAATTAAATTATAATTTTAAGTTAATAATTTCACATAGCCTGATAATGATGTTATAAATATCCAAATGGGTGGGGGGGGGGTAGATAGCATAATGGTTATGCAAAGAGACTCTCTTGCCTGAGGCTCCAGAAGTCCCAGGTTCAATCCCCTGCACCACCAGGGTTGAGCAGTGAGTACTCTGGTTAAAATAAATAAATTTCCAAATGGCCCTTGACATAAAAAAGCTTCCCTACCTTTGAGAGATAGAGAGTATGAGTGTGTGTGTGTGCGTGTGTGTATGTATAAGTGGGCTGAGGGCAGAGAGAGGGAATTGAGTCTTCTCTCAGTGAACACAGCTTCATGAAGTACTGTTGATTGCTCGCTCATAGCCATAGCTAGAATTATGAAACTTGAGGAAAGTCCCAGGCAAACTATCCAATGGAAGAGTCACATTGAAGACAATTCACAGTCAAGGAGCAGATACTGTGTGAGGAGTGTGGATATAGCTCGCTCCTTGATGGCGCATGTGCAAATAAGTCAATATACTGAGCAATTTTCTAAAGAGAGAAGAAAGCATCTATCTCTCTCTTTCCCTTCTCCCAAAGGGTTAAAGAATAGGAAAGCTGTCAGGGGAGGGGAGGAGATGCACAGTTCTGGTGGTGGGAATTGTGTGGAGTTGTACCCCTCTTACCCTGTGGTTTTTTCAGTGTTTTCTTTTTATAAATAAAACATTTTTAAAAGCATCTATCATATACCCAAATGGTATATCAACAGATCTTTTCTTTAAAAATTGCCCAAGATGAACTCTCATTTAATATTTATGGTACATTTTCTCTACTGTTGACACTTTCATTTTGTAAAAGACATAATAATTGAACATAATTAATGAATAGTTTTACATCTAATTTCAAAGTGGAGGCTCCTGATTCCTGCTCCATACCTGGCAGTGAGTTACTGCTCTGTGGCCGGAAGGCGGTCATTTTGAAGAAGCCACTCAGCTGATTCCTTTGCCCAGGTGAAATTTGAGAACTGAGCCACAGAACAAAGATCAAGCACCAGGACTTACAGGCCACCAGCCCAGGTGCCTATCTCTGCCCAGATAAGGACACTGTGAGCTATTGCTTTAGCCCACTGACAGCGAATGTGTGACTGTGAAAGTGGGTGCAAAGAGGACAAAATACACAGCCTGTGCCACTAACGCCAAGCAATATAGGGAAAGGAAAACACACACATTTAAAAAACCAAAGTTCACATAACCAAGTCCTAGACTGACTGCTAAACACCAAAGGCCAAGCAGCATTGCCAAGTGATGGGTGGACTGCAAGGCCATTTACAGCAGGACCATTTAAAGGGCATTTCCTGCTTTGCTCTCTCATTCACACCCCCATCTGTGAGGCTGGTATTTACCTGGCTTCCCATTTTACAGATGGAACCACTGAGAACAAGAGAAGGGGAGTGACTGCTTGCCACATGGCAGGGTTAGCAAGTGGCAGGTCTTCCGACCCTCAATTCCTTATTCCTCTTAATGGAAAAGATCGATGTGGACTGGAATAGGATGAGCTCAAATTATACAATTTTAATCCTTTGGGGCTTCCATAAACAGAGTACCACAAAACTGGGTGGCTTTTAAATAGTAAAAACTTGCTGTTCTAAAAGGTCAGTCCGAGGCTTTGTAAGCTGCCTGCATAGTCAGGTTTTGGGGAGGGTCCTCTTTCCAAACTGCTAACTTCCTGTGTATCCTCACATAGTGGAAAGACTTAGGAATCCCTCTGGAGTCTCTTTTATGAGGGCACTGGTCCCATCACAAAGTCTCCACCCTCACGGACCAAACACCTCCCAGTGCCCCCATCTCCTAAGACCATCACATGGGATATCTTTTGACATAGGAATTTTAGGAGAAAATAAATACTCAAACGAAAACAAAGGAAACCAAAACATAAGAAAATATATCATGCCTCAATCATAGGTGGGACTTCAGAAACAAAGGAAAACACAGGGTGAGACTTAGACTAGCTGTGGTCTGTTAGAGAGCAAAGGCTCAAAATGGGATGTGGGAGTGAGTGCACAATGAAGAACTCAAACCCGTGGTGGGAGTGGTGTGCAGACACCTGTCGCAGGGAGATAAGAAACTGCACTTGGGAGCTGGGCGGTAGCGCAACAGGTTAAGAACAGGTGGTGTGAAGCGCAAGGGCCTGTGGTGTAAGGATCCCCACCTGCAGGGGAGTCGCTTCACAGGCAGTGAAGCAGGTCTGCAGGTCTGTCTTTCTCTCCCCCTCTCTGTCTTCCTCTCCTCTCTCCATTTCTCTCTGTCCTATCCAACAATGACGACATCAACAACAATAATAACTACAACAAAACAACAACAAGGGCAACAAAAGAGAATAAATAAATAAATAAATATTTTTTTAAAAACTGCACTCATGGGACAACTGTCTCCTAAGTCATTACTTCTCTATGGAGGGAATCTGGCAGAGAAAAAAAACATTTAAGTTGGGAGAGGGTGAACAGTGGTGCACCCAACTTAAGTGCACATATTACAAGGTGCAAGGACCTGGGTTCGAGCCCCGGCTCCCCACCTGCAGGGGGACACTTCACAAGCAGTGAAGCAGGTCTGCAGATGCTTCTCTTTCTCTCTCCCTCCCTCTCTATCTCCCCCTCCCCTCTCAAGTTCTCTCTGTCCTGTCAAAAGAAAAATATATATATATGGCCACCAGGAGCTGTGGATTTGGAGTGCTGGCACTGAGCCCTAGCAATAATCCTGGTGGCAAGGATGGAAGGAAGGAAGGGAGGGAGGGAGGGAGGGAGGGAGGAAGGAAGGAAGGAAGGAAGGAAGGAAGGAAAGAAACACATAAATCAGGAAGGATTTAGGGGGACTAGAAAGACACATGCCAGCTCCTCCCCCAGTAGTGACACTCAGGCAGCAGCTGCACAGGCAGATGAAGTCCATGCTGTCACTAATAAATTCTGATCCTGTCTTAGGACAGTTTTTCTATCTGAACTCACCAGACTCATTGTCACCTAGGGCACTGGTATGAAAAAGAGAGGAAATTAGAGGCCGGGCAGTGGCACACTCAGTTGATTTCCATATGTGACTATCCCAAGACAGGATCAGAGTTTGCTACTGACAGCATGGATAATAAATAAATAAATAAATTCATTAGGCTGCCTTGGGGAGACTAATACTCCCTACTAGAAATATATATATACTATGCAAGGGAACTAAATGAACCAAATATCCCATGTCAAATCCCTGGAACCTGTGAATGTTGCTTTAGCCAACAAAATCGGAAGTTAAAGGCTTTTTTTTTTTGAGGGGGGGCACTTACCCTGAAAACTGGCGGACCCTACATGTGATCACAGACTTCCTTAGAAAAGGCGGGGTTTCCAAGTAATACAGGAAGGGGGCGACAGATGGCTCACCCTGTTAGGAGAAAGCACACTTCATTGTGTACAAAGACCCAGGCTCAAGCCCCCAGACACCACGGGGGAGCATCCACACACAGAGACTTCATGAGTGGTGGAGCAGTGCCACGCCATCTCTACTTGTGTTTATCTTTAAAAAGAGCCCATCAGGAGAGGTTAAATCATGCAGGTGCAGAGCCCCAACCATAAACCTGGTAGAAGAGAGGGAGAGGGAGAGACTGAGGGAGAGGGAGAGGAAGAGACTGAGGGAGAGGGAGAGGGAGAGGGAGAGGAAGAGACTGAGGGAGAGGGAGAGGGAGAGGAAGAGACTGAGGGAGAGGGAGACGAAGAGACTGAGGGAGAGGGAGAGGGAGAGGGAGAGGGAGAGGAAGAGACTGAGGGAGAGGGAGAGGGAGAGGGAGAGACTGAGGGAGAGGGAGAGGGAGAGACTGAGGGAGAGGGAGACGAAGAGACTGAGGGAGAGGGAGAGGGAGAGGGAGAGGGAGAGGGAGAGGGAGAGGAAGAGACTGAGGGAGAGGGAGAGGGAGAGGGAGAGACTGAGGGAGAGGGAGAGGGAGAGACTGAGGGAGAGGGAGAGGGAGAGACTGAGGGAGAGGGAGAGGGAGAGGGAGAGACTGAGGGAGAGGGAGAGGAAGAGACAGGGAGAGGGAGAGGGAGAGACTGAGGGAGAGGGAGAGGAAGAGACTGAGGGAGAGGGAGAGGGAGAGGGAGAGGGAGAGGAAGAGACTGAGGGAGAGGGAGAGGGAGAGGAAGAGACTGAGGGAGAGGGAGACGAAGAGACTGAGGGAGAGGGAGAGGGAGAGGGAGAGGGAGAGGGAGAGGGAGAGGAAGAGACTGAGGGAGAGGGAGAGGGAGAGACTGAGGGAGAGGGAGAGGGAGAGACTGAGGGAGAGGGAGAGGGAGAGGGAGAGGAAGAGACTGAGGGAGAGGGAGAGGGAGAGGAAGAGACTGAGGGAGAGGGAGAGGGAGAGGGAGAGACTGAGGGAGAGGGAGAGGGAGAGGAAGAGACTGAGGGAGAGGGAAAGGGAGAGGGAGAGGGAGAGACTGAGGGAGAGGGAAAGGGAGAGGGAGAGGGAGAGACTGAGGGAGAGGGAGAGGGAGAGACTGAGGGAGAGGGAGAGGGAGAGGGAGAGGGAGAGGGAGAGGGAGAGGGAGAGGAAGAGACTGAGGGAGAGGGAGAGGAAGAGACTGAGGGAGAGGGAGAGGGAGAGGGAGAGACTGAGGGAGAGGGAGAGGGAGAGGGAGAGGGAGAGGGAGAGACTGAGGGAGAGGGAGAGGGAGAGACTGAGGGAGAGGGAGAGGGAGAGGGAGAGGGAGAGGGAGAGGGAGAGGAAGAGACTGAGGGAGAGGGAGAGGAAGAGACTGAGGGAGAGGGAGAGGGAGAGGGAGAGACTGAGGGAGAGGGAGAGGGAGAGGGAGAGGGAGAGGGAGAGACTGAGGGAGAGGGAGAGGGAGAGGGAGAGGGAGAGGGAGAGGAAGAGACTGAGGGAGAGGGAGAGGGAGAGGGAGAGACTGAGGGAGAGGGAGAGGAAGAGACTGAGGGAGAGGGAGAGGGAGAGGGAGAGGGAGAGGGAGAGGGAGAGGAAGAGACTGAGGGAGAGGGAGAGGGAGAGGGAGAGGGAGAGGGAGAGGGAGAGGGAGAGGGAGAGGGAGAGGGAGAGGGAGAGGGAGAGGGAGAGGGAGAGGGAGAGGGGTAACAGAGAGAAAACATACAGAAGAGGCAATGTTCCCACAGCTATGGAGGTTGGAGCCATGTGACTGCTGTTCAGACACAGAATGAGGCAAAGGGTGTTCTCTCCCCCAAGAACCTCAGGAAGCACTCATGCCTGCAACACCTTCTTTTGAACACCAGAGCTGTGAGAGAATAAAGTTTAGTCTTTTTTAAACCACTTTTTGTGATATTTGTTACAGTAGCCCTAAGAAACTGGTGCATTTATGTTTAAAAAAAAATCAACAGGGAGTCAGGCGGTAGCACAGCAGGTTGAGCGCACATGGCACGAAGCGCAAGGGCCGGTGTAAAGATCCCAGTTCGTGCCCCCAGCTCCCCACCTCCAGGGGAGTCACTTCACAAGTGGTGAAGCAGGTCTGCAGGTGTCTATCTTTCTCTCCTCCTCTCTGTCTTCCTCTCCTCTCTCCATTTCTCTCTGTCCTATCCAACAACAACAATAGCTATGACAACAATAACAACCCCAACAAGCACAACAACAAGGGCAACAAAATGGGAAAGATAGCCTCCAGGAGCAGTGTGGATTCATAGTGCAGGCACAGAGCCCCAGCAATAAACCTGGAGTCAAAATAAATAAATAAATAAAAATTTTTAAAAATCAACAAACCAACCAACCAACCCTAAGACCTCTGCTTTGGAAAGCATCTGATGACCAGAATGCTGCCCGTCTGTTTGTGACAGCACTTTGATAAGTTTGCACAAATTGTGTTGATCCATCTTCCCCATGAATATGGTTTCCCTCATGAACATCTGCCTGTGATCCCATAAAATATTTTTCACCTCTTTGCAGTAGAAATCAAAAAAGGAAAAAAGGTCTCATATTTAAAGAGATGTTGACCAAATATTGGACTTACAATCACTTCTACACATATCAACAGAATCCTGTGGCTTCACACCTACTACTATGTATATCTGGGGGGTTTTTTTGTAGTAATCACCTTTCTCTCTCAATATTTTATTTTATTCATTGCTATTAAACCTTCTGCCAAGATTTTAAAAACATGAGTCATTCACCAACATCAAGTACAAAAGAGAGAAAGAAGTTAGATCTGCCACATAGGTTTATGTCGCATTTTTTGTTATACTATTTCAGTTGAGTTCCTTAAAAGTTAATCACTGAAAAGTCTTAATAATATATATAGCAAGATTCTATGAACTCTTATCTATAGTAAGTGGCATACCTAGTTGAGCGTGCATGTTACTAAGTGCAGGGACTTGCAGGGGGGAAAGCTTCACAAGCGGTGAAGCAGGGCTGCAGGTATCTCTCTGTCTCTCTCCCTCTCTATCTCCCCCTACCCTTTCAATTTCTAGCTGTCTCTATCTGAAAGATAAAAAAAATTTTTTTTAAGAAAAAAGAATAGAAGTAGTAGATTTGATTGTCATAGTCGTTCTGAAAGTCAGTGAACAATTCACAGGCTATTGAGCTTTCTAATTAAGTTTTTCCTAAACTATGATATAGATTCCTTTATTGCCGCTAGGGTTATTGCTGGGGATTGGTGCCCCCATGATGGATCCACCACTTCCCACAGCCTTTTCTTTTTCAATTTATTTTATTAGATAAGACAGAGAGAAATGGCAAGGGAGGAGGAGACAGAGAGGGAGAGAAAGAGAGAGTCGCCTGTAGCACTGCTTAACTACTCCTGAAGCTTTCTCCCCACAGGTGGGGAGGGGGTCTCAAACCTGGGTCCTCGCACATGGTAACATGTGCACTCAGCCAGGAGTGCTACTGCCTGACCCCTAGCTTCATTTAAAAGCATCGAACATACAATCATCGGCATGAGGGAAAGAATTTTTAAACTTGCCAAGGAGGAAATAAAGATCGTTTTGGAACTGAAATTGTGTGGTGGGTGGAGGAATACAATAAGAATGGGCTGGGAGAGGGGGTGAGAATTAGGGAAGAGCTTAGGAAGCAGGGCCTGAGACGGAATCTATTTTATTGATTTGTGGGTCAAGAATAGCTGGTTGCCATCCTGCTTGGCACACGTGTAAGAATGCCAGAGAAGCAATAAAGAAATAGACATGAAAGTTATTGGAAATTAATATTCCACATAAACAGAAGGGAGAATAAACGAGGATTTCTGGGTTTGTGTGTGTGTGTGTGTGTGTGTGTGTGAGTGTGTGTGTGTGTGTGTGTGTGTGTGTGTGTGTGTGTGTGTGTGTGTGTAAAGGCCTGCAATGAGGACAATGCTAAGAAGATAATCTCCCCAGCAGGACACAAAGGTTTTCTCACTCTTCAGCTACATACACTTTGTATCCACAGACCAAAGTTTAACAATTGCCACATGATATGATTTTTCTCCCATCAACCTTCAGTGTTTGCTTTCCCCTTCCTACTTGCTAACGATTACTTTATTTATCTACATCTGCCCTAAATCTTTGCATGTCCACAGGCTGTGAAAAATCCCTGTGACAGATGAATAGGATAAGGTACTGTTGTCAGCTGGGTGTCTTGGTTAATAATCTCTCCTGATTCATTTCAGAAGAAAAACTTGGGAGGCACAGAAGGATAACAGCAGCACATGCTGGTGGAAAGGTCTGGTAGAACAGAAGGTCAATGGGTGCTGTATTAGGTATTTATGGCACCGAGTAACTGCAAGTGTTTGATCTCGGGGGAGAAGCGGGGAGAAGCTGTCTGTAGAACAGAACAGATGTGCACTGCAGAGCCCCACTTCCCAGTAACTGTCTTCCCACCAGCCTGCTAGTTAGTTAGAGGTTTGTTTAGTTACATACCCAGCTGCTGTTTAGCAATACCAATCACATGCACACTTCAGTTACTACCAAGTGTAAACACTCGGATGTTCACATCTGTGATTTGCATTTGGATTTCTTGTGAAGTGTTAGGAAAAGAAAACACACAAATAAAAACTGTATGCTGCAGCATCTTGAAGTTTCTTGGACTTCCCAAGAAAAACATTGGAAAACACATTTCAGATATGTCATCTACACTAAAGTTCCTGCTCTCTTGGCCTGTCTAAACACCTCCTTCTGGCTAGCAGTGGTCTCGGGCATCTCTCTCTCTCTCTCTCTCTCTCTCTCTCTCCTGGATATCAGAGTCCTTGTCAATGAAAATAGAAATGAAAGTAGGAGACAGGACACCTGGTAGGATTACCATACAGGAAGCCGTGGATTTGAGTCCCAGCACCACATGGAAGCACCATAGATGGTACCGAGGGAGGTCCATGGATGGTGAAATGATGCTTTGGTGCCTTGATTTTTATCTTAATCTAGTGTGTGTGTGTGTGTGTGTGTGTGTGTGTGTGTTTGTGTGTGGTTTTGGAAAAGGGGAAAAACAGCCTGGGAATAGCGGAACCATGCATAAGTAAACTAATAAATAAATCTCCCATATCCAAAGGTATCCAATTTAAACACCTCAAGTTCAAATTTTTTATTCCATTCCTCTATCTTCTTTATGTTCATGGTTCCTATTTCCAGTCTCACTCTAGGATTTAAAATAGATCAGAATCTGTGAGGGCGAACTTAGATGCATGCTGAGGCAGCTTCGAGCTGATGCTTCAGATCACTGTCTCCTGGAGACCTACAGCTCAGGCACCGAAGACAGGCCAGCGTAGCATCCTGAAGGTCTTAGACACTGGATCCAAATGACCAACATTCAAATCCCAGCTCCGCCAACTGTATGTTGATGGGGAAAGGTGCCTAATCTTGCTCTCAAAGAATTATAATATTATCTGCCTTGCAAGGTTATCTTAAGGGTTAGAGTTATTTGTCAAGGGCTTAGCATGTGGTGTGTACCCAATCAATGCTACTATGACTAAAAAATAGACTGCATGTGCAGCACTGATACTGCTGAGAATTCATGGTGATGCGAGGAAGCCATGGCCCTGAAGAAATGTGTAGCGTGGTTGAGGGATAAGGGGTTATACACAATACAAGTGAGTGGGGGCCGGGTGGGAGTGCACCCGGTTAAGCTCACATGTTACCACATGCAAGGACCCAAGTTCTAGCCCTCACACCCCACTTTTAGGGGGGTCACTTCATAAGAAATGAGCAGATCTGCAGGTGTCTTTCTCTCTCCCTCTCTGTCTCCCCTCCACTCTCAATTTCTCTCTGTCCTGACAAATAAAAATAAAGGGGGGGATGGCTGCTGGGAGCAATGGGTTCGTACTGCTGGCACTGAGACATAGCATTAACCCTGGTGACAAAATAAATAAATAAATAAATAAATAAAGTGGGAAGAATTAAAATGTACTAGTGTTTCAAGTGTCGTCTAGGCCAGTTCCCAGTTCAGTTACTGAACACTGAAGTTCTGAAAAGGGTGTGCAAAGCGGGGTGGAGTGAGTGAGTGGAAGAAGCCTGATGCAGGGGAGACTTGAGCTAAGTGTCGGTGGAAGGAAAAGACCTGAAGTGAGCAGTGAGGGGCAGCGGGGTCCAGACAACACACAGGAGAGGTGGCGCTTCATCCTGATGAGCAGTCGGCTTGGTCTGCAGGGTGAAAAACTGAAGGAGAAGGAAGGCTGGGCGGCCTGGTGTGATATTCTGGTTTCTCTTCAGAGGGCACAGATCTTTTGCCTTTTACTTTTTTTTTTTTAACACAACAATGGGTCGTGACCTTTCCAAATAACCTAACAGATGATGTGAGGAAGTTCCTGGTACATCGTAAGTGTAAGCGTTCAATATCCTTCCATTTCTTTTTCTTTTCTTTTAATTTTTTCTAATGCTACCAGGGTTACTGCCGGGGCTCGGTGGCTACACAATGAAGCCGCCATTTCCGGCAGCCATTTTCCCCTTTCCTTTTTTAAAAAAAATTTTTTATTTGATAGTACAGAGAAAAATTGCAAGAAGTGGGAGAGATCAAAAAGGAGGAGAGAGAAAGAGTGATACCTGAAGTGTTGCTTCACTGCTTGTGAAGCTTCCTTCCTCCAGGTGGGGCCTGGGGTCTTGAACCCAAGTACTTCTACACTGCCTGGCCTCTCCAAACATTGTATTTGTCAATCACAGATGACTGGTTTTTAGCAAAACTCCATATGGCATGAAGAAGGAAATGAAATTTTGATCAAGATTTTCTTCCAAACTACTCACTTAACAAGTAGTGCTACGTTTTAAAACACAGGCTTCCTAAAACACTCAGGCTCAACTAACTTCACAAGCAGCACAGATTGGAGGATCCTGGTGTCCAGTCTCCCTGGGCCTCCTGCTCCCTCCCGGCCCAGCTAGCCGCTCACCTGTGGCTCTCCCCAACTTCAGAAAATGCACTAACTCAGCAGCACCCCTATCTCAGCCTCCAAGGCTCTACTGAGACCCTTCTCTTTATTTTGAGAAAGATAAC
Source organism: Erinaceus europaeus (assembly GCF_950295315.1). Classification (NCBI taxonomy): domain Eukaryota; kingdom Metazoa; phylum Chordata; class Mammalia; order Eulipotyphla; family Erinaceidae; genus Erinaceus; species Erinaceus europaeus. The sequence continues at coordinate 21,842,507 of NC_080181.1, read as the reverse complement.
TCTCCTCTCCTTCAACTCAATCAGAGTTTTGCAAATTGAGCTTGCAAGGGGACTAGGAAAGGGGTAAGGGAAATCCCAGAAAACCCAAGAACAAACAGAATGTGACAATTTGAACACTCACTTTAATGTCTGGTCAAAGCTTGTGGGAGAGGGCAGAAAGCTGAGGTGAAAATTTTCTTTGTTTGCCTGTTTATTTTGGATACAGACAGAGAAAAACTGAGAGGGAAGGGCAAGACAGAGAGGGAGAGAAAGATGCCTGGAGACCTGCTTCACCACTCATGAAGTTTCTCCCCTGCAGGTGGGGACTCAGGGTTTGAACCTAGATCCTCATGCATTGTGACATGTGCTCTTTGCCAGGTATGCCACCACCAGGCCCCTCAGCTGAGGTGATTGCTAGAGCTGCTACCCCCCCCCATCACTTCAGCTGCCCCTGGGGTAATTAGAAACTTTACAAATGTTTTTCATATGTCTACTTCAAATCTATATTTTTATTTATCAACAAGGATGATAACAGCCTCAAGAAAGTGGCATTCAAACCTGCTTTTCAGATGAGGAAACTGAAAATCAGGTAGAAAGCTGCAGAACTTATATTTGAATCAATATTTTCCATTCCAAGCTCTTAAATTTTATGCAAAGCACTGTTATCCTTTTGTCTTCTTTTAAATTGCTGTCACACTAGTTTCAGGAATATAGTCTAACACAATGAGAGCACACCAGGTTTTCATGCCCAATGCTCAGAGTCTCAGGTTCCATTCCCACAACCACCCTAAGTCAGAGCTGAACAGTGCTCTGGTCTCTCTTTCCCCTTGTCTCATAAAAAATAAATAATAGGGAATCGGGTGGTAGCACAGCAGGTTAAGCGCATGTGGCGCAAAGCACAAGGACCCCGAAGGATCCCTGTTTGAGCCCCTGGCCCCCCACCTGCAGGGGAGTCGCTTCACAGAAGGTTAAGCAGGTCTGCAGGTGTCTGTCTTTCTCTTCTCTCTCTGTCTTCCCCTCCTCTCTTGATTTCTGTCTGTCCTATCGAATAATGAACGACATCAACAACAATAACCACAACAAGGCTACAACAACAAGGGCAACAAAGGGGGGGGGAAGTGGCCTCCAGGAGCAGTGGATTCATGGTACAGGCACTGAGCCCCAGCAATAACCCTGGAGGCAAATAAATAAATAAAACAAAAATAAATAAATACCAACATTCTAGTGCCACTGCACCATGAGACCCCCTCCTCATCCTCTTTAATAACCATCATATTTTCTCAGAGTCTAAGAGTCTGTTTGATTGTATTTACTTACTTAATGACTTCTTATATGTACATTTCTGGTCTAAAGGAGGGCCAGGTTTGGAATGATCGTTTTCCATACATGACACTGGGACCCAACTCTAGCTTTTGCTTCCTCTCTGCCCTCTGTGGTCTCTGCTGTGAGTCTGTGAACTACACAGATAGCACCAAGCTCAGTCCTGCCAGAACCATGACCCGCATTCCAATGACACCCAGATGTATTAGCTGGAACTAGATAAAAAGCATTCTTAACTCCTTTCTGAGAACCTACCTCTGATTTTGTCCCAGAACCTGTTTCCAAAACAGGTCCTTTTTGTCACTCCCTAATTCCTTTTTTAAAAAAATATTTTATCTTATTTTAAGGAGAGGGAGAGAGATACAGAGAGAAAGACCACGAGTACTGCACAGTTCTGGTTTATGGTGGTGCTGGGGACTAAAGCCTTGGACCTCAGAGCCTTAGGCATGAGAGTCTTTTTGCAAAACCATTATGCTGTCTCCCCAGCCTGTCACTCTCCAACTCCCTGAACTCTATCTCTTGCATGCTCCATGGCACCTGGACCTTTCTGTAAAGAAGACAAATACAGAGGCCAGGTGGTGGTGTCCAGGGTTAAGCGCTCATAGTGCGAAGCGCAAGGATCCCGGTTCAAGCCCCCCACCTGCAGGTGAAGCAGGTCTGCAGATGTCTATCTTTCTCTCCTCCTCTCTGTCTCCCACTCCTCTCTCAATTTCTCTCTGTCCTATCCAGCAACAACAATGGGAAAACAATGGCCTCCAGGAGCAGTGGATTCATACTGAACCCCAGTGATAACCTTGGAAACAAACAACAAAAAAAAAGGCAAAGGCATTCTGAGCCAGAACAAAGCACCCCATGTGGAACCTGCTGGAGTTTCTCTGCAGCCATCCTATAGCTCCTTGAGCTCACATGGCCTGTCCTCTCCTTGCCTGATGCTTGTGTGATTGCTATTCTGAGTAGTGTTGTGCTGCCTGGTGAGGCTGGAGGGCACAGCTCACTCTGGGGATGGGACGTGGAATACCACATCTCCCACTTTAGAAGGCGAAGCAAGAAAGGGATCTCTGGGCCCAGGAACACATGGAGCTTGCCAGCCAGGTACTCAACTCTTTTTGGTCTTCACATCTGAGAGGCTACCCACACCTCCATGGTAGTTTTGCCTGTCAGTGTATCTTATGCATAGACAGAGCTCATGAATATAACAGCCACACCATAAAGGGGAAGGAGACTACCTTCTGCTCTTATGTTCTTACGGAACTATGGGAAAGACTGGAGGAAGATGGCCACCACTGGTCTCATTTCCGAGGTACCAAGCCAAGACAGGTGCTAAGCTAAGCACCTGGTAATTAAGTTTAAGAGTTAGAAATCTTGACAAATAGCAAAATTTATTTTTTTATTTTAAATATTTTATTTATTTATTCCCTTTTGTTGCCCTTGTTGTTTTATTGTTGTAGTTATTACAGTTGTCGTTGATGATGATGTCTTTGTTATTGGACAGGACTAAGAGAGATGGAGAGGGGAGGGGAAGACAGAGAGGGGGAGGGAAAGACAGACACCTGCAGACCTGCTTCACCACCTGTGAAGCAACTCCCCTGCAGGTGGGGAGCCGGGGGCTTGAACCGGAATCCTTACACCGCTCTTGCACAGCAAAATCTAATTTTAATCAATACATATCCGCTGGAACTTGGACAGTTACACAGTGTGGTAGTGGCCTTTGGTATCTATCCAGTGGTGATACAACAACAAAGAGACAAAGCTTAAAGAAGGAAGAACCAGGACACAAAGGAGACCATAAAGTGATGCCTTGAACTTAGGGAGTTTGCCCTACACAAGTCCAGGGCAGAGTTTGCAGCACTGTAGGCCCCCACCCCTGCGCTGTCAGTCTAAGAACGTAGCATGTGTGTGAGATTTTGAATGAATGATGAGAAGAAGGGGAAGCTTTCCGCTGAGACATCCCCAGTTCTGAACTTTGGAAAAGTTCAGGGGGGAAAGTGTATGATGGCTGTTACAGGAAGCACTCAACCTCCCTTTCTTGCCTTTCTTTCTCCCTCTTCTTTTCTCCTTTAGGACTTCTCACTATTGTACAATTTCACTGCCCTGGCCACATTTTTCAATCAGGTCAGAGAGAGACAAGAAACGCCACCGTGCCAAGGTGTCCTGTGCTGCCCTTGTGCCTCCCATGTAGAGCTGGGGCTTGAACCTGGCTCATACCTGGCAACGGAGCACCTCACCCAGTGACCTTTCATTCTGGCCTGCTCTTCTTTTACGTCTTCAAATTTCCCTTTCCTTCTCATCTCCCATGAACTCTTCCTATCCTACAATGTGTTCTGGCTTTTGCAAGCTCCCCAGGGCTGCCTGGGCCCTGTCAGAACTCACCCCGTGGCCTGCAGTGTGCCTTCCTGCTGTGCGGCATCTTCTTTCTCCCTATGGGGCTGGGCAGTGGTGCTCCTGGTTGAGCAAACACACTACCCTGCACAGTGAAGCAGGGTGGGAGGTGTCTTTTTGTCTTTCCCTCTCCATCTTCCCCTCTCCTTTCAATTTCTCTCTGTCCTATCAAACAAAAGGGGAAAATGAGGAGGGGGGATGGCCGTGGTCTCATCAGTGCAGAAACTGAGCTCCAGCAATATCTTTGATGGAAAAATAAATAAATAAATAAATAAAATAAGAATGAAAAACTTATGACCTAAAGAGGAAGAAAGGAAGGAAGGAAGGAAGGAAGGAAGGAAGGAAGGCAAGAAAGAAAGAAAGAAAGAAAGAAAGAAAGAAAGAAAGAAAGAAAGAAAGAAAGAAAGAAAGAAAGAAAGAAAAAAACAGACGATTTGTTGTCTGGGAGGTGGCGCAGTGATAAAGCTTTGAACTCTCAAGCATGACGTCCTGAGTTCAATCCCCAGCAGCACATGTGCCAGAGTGATGTCTGGTTCTTTCTCTCTCCTCCTATCTTCCTCATTAATAAATAAATAAAATCTTTAAAAAGAGAGAGAGAGAGAGAGACGATTCATCTCTCACCTATGGTAGTACTAGGGATTGAGCCTCATGCATGCAAAGCTGGTGCTCCAACACACTGAACTATATCCTTGGCTCTATTTTTCACGGATCGTTTTAGTTAATGCTATTTTTAGATTCACCTGTATTTTTTGTTTGGTTGTTAGAACTCTCAGTAAAAGTGCAGTTTTCTTTAACAAATGCACCACACTTGCTCCCTTACTTTTCTGAGTTGCCAGCAGGAGGATGGATCTATTCACTGGAAATGTCTGCAGTTCTGGGTAAAAGGGAGTCAGTGTCTGCCTGGGAGTGTCTCCCCCACACCTTCTGCTCACTCTCCGCACAGTACTTTGCATGCTGCCTATTAGCACTGCCAACTGACCCCTGTTCGTGAACACAGAAACAAGGGGGAGAAGCATTGTCTAAAAGCAGGCAGAGCCTTGTAAACTCAAAATGAGTTTGAATGCAGAGGCCCAACTCAATCCCTGCATTCATCTGCAAGAATGTTTTCTCTAAAGCTATCAAAAGGAGGCCCATTGTCTGACTTTAATTAGCCCACTGTCCTGCCCTGTTTGGGGAACTGAGGTTCCAGGGCTCTCCAGGTTCCCCGCCCAACCACCTGCTCCTCCCTGACCACAGACATTTTCTAAAATAATAATCAGACAGACGAACTTTTTGCAACTTATTTTTTCAGCTGTTCCATCAGAGCTGTAGTTTAAAGTCATGAAATTTAAAATATTTCCTGCTGGTGAGTTCTTCCACACAGCTTGCAAAAATAATCAGGTTTTGCAGCCAAACAGCCACGGCAAGTCCAGCTGGCGCGGTGGAAGTTCAGCAGAGCCTGTATTGGCACAGAGTATGAGGCCATTCCTCAATGCGCCTCCTGCATACACACAAAGGGTGCTCCAAAGGGACCCCAAACCCCTGAGGGAAACTGTGTTTCATCTGACAGCTTAGGCAGCAGATGACACTTTCTCATTAGGCAGCCTGTTTAGTGACACCCAGAGATTGTTTCTAACAAATTTCAAGAAATCGTTCATATGTCATGTTTTTTTTTTTCTTTTTTCCATCCTCAGATATTTTCACAAAAGATTCAGGACTTGAGCCTGAGAGATATTCCAACAGGTAGGGTCAGTGCCTTGCTGTGTGCACAGTCCTAGTTTGAGCTCTAGCACCACAAGGGAGATGCTATCGCGCCAGAACTCTGGTGCAGTGGTTCTCTCTCTCTCTCTCTCTCTCTGAATTAAGTAACTAGAACAGTACAACCATGGACACAAGAGGTCTACCTACACACAGACACACAGACACACAGACACACACACACATGCAAGATCTAAATTCTGTTTATTTCCCCTAATTATTTTAATGACAAAATTAGCATCTAGGAGTTGGGCAGTGGTGCAACAATAAAGTGCGCAAGTGACCATGCACAGGTCACTTGAATCCCTGGTCCCCACCTTGGGGGGGGGATTCACAGGCAATGGAGTAAGCTGCAGATGTCTCTCTTTCTCTCTCCCCCTCTCTCACCCCATTTTCTCTCTATTTCTAGCATAATAGAGGGACAATGATCACCAGGATTGGTGGATTCATCCTACAGGCTCTGAACTCAGCAATAACCCTGGTGACAAAAATAAATAAATAAATGAATAACTTAAAGCTAGACTAAAATAAAAAGTAAAGAGCAAATGTGATCAGTAGAAGTCTCCCCACCTCTCCTGAATCCCCAACCCCATTCTGCTTCTTAAGGGGGTCACACACAATGGATAACTTCCCAAAATCTCGCCATGATATTTCAACACAAAATAATCAAGTCGCTGTACTAACAGGTTAAGAAAAAGTAAAATCTGTGTTCGAGATTCACTTGCATGATCCCAAAAATGCTTAAGTTCATGTTTTCTCTTTTTTAAATTTACTTATTGGGGAATTAATGTTTTACATTCGACAGTAAATACAATAGTTTGTACATGCATAACATTCCCAGCTTTCCATATAACAATATAACCCCCACTAGGTCCTCTGTCATCCTTTTTGGACCTGTATTCTCCCCCAACACCACCACCACCCACCCCAGAGTCTTTTACTTTGGTGCGATACGCCAATTCCAGTTCACATTCTATTAGTGTTTTCTCTTCTGATTTAAGTTAATGTTTTCATGAACGAGCTGGAAATAACGTTAAGCCTTCAGTCTTCATGCTGCCTCTGCTGATTTAAGGCCTTGACTGATTCGCTCAGCCCTTTCACGTCTGCAGGCTGAACCAATGACATAGTCCCTACTGTCCCCCGAGGCTGGTGACGATGGAAGCAAGAGGCACAAAGCCAGATGAGCTCCTCCTTTGTGGGGTAGATCCCCTCTAATCTAGGCATTGTAAACACAAGGTAAATAAATGTCTTTCGGGCTATAGACTTTGACATGCTTTTCTCACAAACCTGTTGACTTTCAGGCTGGGCCAAGCCAAGGCGCTGTTAAACTGAATCATTAAAGAATGCAGAGCTTTTGGTTTCTTGGAGCGTTTCTTTGTAAATAGGGCCGAAGGAGATAGCCGTGCCAGCCCCTTCTTTACACACTAGATATCTGCAGGGAGACTGGCGATAAAGCAAAAGGAGGAAGAAACCCTGGTAGACAAGGGCAGGTGTCCAGCAGCCCTCAGCACCCACAGGGCAAGGGTCAGCCCTGCCAGGCTCCAAAACAAAGTCCAATCACAGTGGATGTGAATACTGTCTGCTGGGATCCTGAAACTCTCCCTACTCCAGAACTCCATCTCTGAATCTGTTCAAACCAGACCAGCTGCTTGCTTTGTCCTTCCCAGCACAATATCCAGCTTTCCCCATGTCACTATTGCTATGGAACTGTTATTTATTTGTTTGTGTGTTCGTTTTTATTGCCACCAAGGCCATTGGAGGGGCTCAGTGCTGCCACTAAAAATCCAATTTTGGCAGCCAGTTTTCCTTCCTACCTTCCTTCCTTCCTTCCTTCCTTCCTTCCTTCCTTCCTTCCTTCTTTCCTTCCTTCCTTCCTTTCTTTCTTTTTTCTATTTTATTTCGATAGGACATTAAAAGGGGAAAGGGAGATGCAGATGGAGAAATGAAGATAGACACCTGCAGACATGCTTCCCCACTTGTGAAGCATCCCCTCTGCAAGTGGCAAGCAAGGGCTTGAACCCAGGTCCTTGTGTATGGTAACCATGGTAACGGGAGCTCTTAACCAGGTGCACCACCACCCAGACCCCTGCTATGAAACTTTTTTTTTATTGTTGCACATTTTGGAGATGTCTTTATTGACAGCCCCAAGTAGAAAGCATCATATTGCTAACAGCTTATATGAGTATTTGTAACATTGGTATTTAATTTCAATAAAAATATCTTAGGAAGATGTTACACAGAAAATGTGCCTGGCATCAGGAAACTTCTAAAGAGCCTTTGTCAAGCTCTGTAGCCTTATTCCAAAAGGACCTTTCTCCCCTGCTCCGTGCACCTGCCTCCAGCTGCCCCCCAGCTTTCTGTGTGCACATTTCCTGCATGCGGCTCTGGGTCTGTGACAAGTGTCCATGACATCGGAGCCTCTGCTTTGCTCCCCATCTACAACACCCCAAATCTCCTTACTGGATTTTTGCATTCTTCCAGATTGTATATATATATATATAGGGCCTATCTCCTCACCTGCAGTACCACCACCTTCTCCCACGACTGCAGCTCTCCCCACCTCACCTGCACTCTCTCCCCACCCCACCCCATCCCCCAATCACTACCAGAGAAGATCTGGATCAGAATCTGGGCCATGCAACGAATTTTTGTGACTTTAGTCAAGTCCTTTCTCCACTCAAAATATTACTTTTCCAACCTATAACATAAAGAAAACAGCTACGGGGCCGGGTGGTAGCACACCTGGTTGAGCACACACGTTATGATGCACAAGGACCCAGGTTCAAGCCCCCAGTCCCCACCTACAGGGGGAAAGCTTTGTGAGCAGTGAAGCAGGGCTGCAGGTCTCTCTCTCTCTCTCTCTCTCTCTCTCTCTCTCTCTCTTTCTCTCTCTCCCCGTCCCCTGTCTATTTTGGGCTGTCTCTACCCAATAAATAAATAAATAAATAAAGATAATTTTTTAAAAATTAAAAAGAAAACCACAGATAACAAGCAATATCATCAGTTTGGGGTGAAGACTTGTGGCTCAGCATATGTAGCTCATGTAGCAGAGGGCAGCTGACATAAAGCACACACCTGCTGGTGGTCACCAAAACATGATAAAACACACTGAGGACATGGGAAAGGCCTGCTAGAGTCTGGCACAAAGGAGATGTCTTTTTTTTTTTTTTTTGCCTCCAGGGTTATTGCTGGGGCTTGATGCCTACACCACAAAGCCACTGCTCCTGGAGGCCATTTTTTCCCTTTTGTTGCCCTTGTTGTTGTTGTTGTTGGCTAGGACAGAGAGAAATGGAGAGAGGAGGGGAAGACAGAGAGGGGGAGAGAAAGACAGACACCTGCAGACCTGCTTCACTGCTTGTGGAGCAACCCCCCCACCCCCTCCAAGATCCTTGCGCTGGTCCTTGCGCTTTGCGTCATGTACACTTAATCCGCTGTGCTACCGCCCGGCCCCCAGGAGATGTCTTTCTCCTTTGTTTTTTATAATTGCACATAAATTAGGCAACTGTCTTCACTGTGAAACTGTTGTTCCTAAGAATAGAATTGATGGTTTATGTCCGGATTTCTGGAAATTATAACAAGCCTGGCGCATAGTAGGTACACAATCTATTTTACTGTGTAAGAAAGCTTCTCTATGGAGACTTCTGCTCTCAACACACAGCTGACTCCTTGAAGAACTCTGCTTTCCCACGTCTGTGCTTCCTCCACAGATCCCTACGCAACTGGAAGCATCCTAGCCTCTTCCTGCTCTCTCTTACCCTTAGGTGCCCAACCCAAAGGCCCAGTTCACGATCCCCCGTGTGTGGCCCCTCCACAGGCAGAGTACTGCCCGGGTACCTAGAGACCTAGCATATTTGCTCTGGGCCAGGACCTGATTTTTTTCCATGGTGAGTCTCCATAGGTTCCTTATATCTGCTTAAGAAAAACTGCTCAAACCTTAGTAGTTATGACAGTTCTCTGAGTTGACTGAAAGTCCCTCTGCTGGCTTCCTCAAGGCTCTTGTAGTTGCTTTTTAACTGGAGGTTCAACCACGCATAAAAGTCCCAGACAGCTCTGTAAGATATCAGGCACTTGGTATCAGCTCTCCACAGAAACACCTGTGGTTTCCTTCCACACAGTCACTCACCCTCTAGGAAGCTAGACTGTGGGTTTTTTGTTTGTTTGTTTTTTGTTTGTTTTGTTTTTAATACCTTGGCCTCACACACACAATTCCAAAGAAAGAGAGATAGGAGGGGGTTGGGGCAGTGGAGCAGTGGGTTAAGCGCATGTGGCGCAAAGTGTAAGGACCGACATAAGGATCCCAGTTCGAGCCCCTGGCTCCCCACCTGCAGGGGGAGTCGCTTCACAAGTGGTGAAGCAGGTCTGCAGGTGTCTGTCTTTCTCTCCCCCTCTGTCTTCCCCTTCTCTCTCCATTTCTCTCTGTCCTATCCAACAACGAACAACATCAACAATGGCAATAATAATGCCCACAATGAGGCTACAACAACAAGGGCAACAAAAAGTGGGAAAAAATGGCCTCCAGGAGCGGTGGATTCATGGTGCAGGCACCGAGCCCAGCAATAACCCTGGAGGAAAAAAAAGAAAGAAAGAAAGAAAGAAAGAAAGAAAGAAAGAAAGAAAGAAAGAAAGAAAGAGAGGCACCACGGTATTGCTCCACCATCCATGGAGTTTCCCCTAGGTACTACAGTGCTCCCATGTGGTATCAGGACTCAAGCCCAGGGCTTTGCCCATGGAAAGGTACATACCTTACTGGGTGAGCGACCTCCTGGTCCCTAGACTGATTTCCTCAAGAAGTTATGAGAAGGCAGTCTTTCTGATGAATGAAGGTGAATGCTGCAAACTCTCTTGGAGTCTAGACTTTGAAAATCATATACTATGGCTTCTGCCATATTCTTTTGATCAGAACAAGTCACAAAACGATGGCAAAATTGAAGGCTTAGAGAGAAAGCCTCCACTTCTGGATGGGATGAAAGGCATTCAGAGGAACTGCATATAATCAAGAGCAAATAGCTTGTCTCCCTAAGTAGATCCTAGCCTACTCCTTGGTTTAAGGCTGCACTTGTTCTAGGAGCTGTAGTGCTCATCCCCAAGCTAACACATAGCTCAGTGTGCCCCACAAATCTCTGTGCCTGCAGGACAAGGGCAGAGGCTCAGAGAGCATAAAACTGGGTGTTGGAGAGTTTGGGGTTTATATGCTAGTTCTGTAATTTACTACTGATATGTGGGTGAATCTGGGGCTTGACTCCTCTGATGCCAGGTTTCTTTCATATGTAAACCTAAGATGATCTCATCTATAAGATAACACTCTTTCAAGCACCTAGAACATGGGAGACTTCTTTAACTAATCCCTACTCATTGTAAAATACATTGTATGTATTTTAATTGTGACTAAAGTAGTCTGAATATTAAAACCAGTTTCAAACTTTGCAAGACTAACTGGATTTCTGAGAACAGGTGGTTTAATACAGTTCAGTCACTACAGAATGTGTCGCACCAGTAGGAATACCCCTCACTGTATACTTTCCACATTAACTAAGGCATTTGATCCTCTATACTTGTTTTCTTTTGCAAGAAGAAGGTATTCCAGCCCAGCACAGGCTCCCCCCTCTCCCATCTAAGTTTAGGCAGTGTTATGTCCAGCAGTAAACTCACATTTGTTTCAGAGTTGGAGGGAAATCAAATGACCTGTCAGGGACCTAAATTCAGTGATTAAAATACTGTTGGAATGTTGGAGAGGACACCATCAGCTCATCCTGCATCCCAACCACAGACGCCACGACAACGAGAACTGGAGTGTATAAACTACTCTGAGTTTCCGAAAGAGGGATCCTAGCAGTGCACCAGATATTATTATTCTTTAAATATGAGCAGTAGTTTTTTTTCATTTAAACAGACAATTTTAAAACTATATGACTGGGGATTGAAACCAACTTGGCCAGCAGCATAAATAAATACAAACTAGTCCCAAAGTTCTTCCATAGTACATTTCAATAGATCCCTTCAAGAAGGTTGGCACCTGAAAATATTACCGGGTCATAAAAATGACTATGAATGTACTCAAGGTAAACTCCTAATCTTATCACTTTACTGCCTTGGTGACCTATTAGTTCAAATTAACTCATTTTCATGGAGGAGCTTTTGGGGGGCAGCTGTGAGGCTGCTGTGTCAGCTACAGGAAGTTGCAGGTTGGCAAATTTCATTCAAATACAAACCTCTAAATTTGGCTACCTGGCAGTGCAGGATCCTGTTGTTTGCAGTATGCAAAATAAAAATTATATACCATCTCAGTTGGTCAAAAGTTAAGGGCTCGTCAATAGTAATTCTAATGGGATTTCTGGAGAATGCGTGCAACGAGAGACAACCACGTGGCAATAACATCTTCAACATGGAAGGGAGGAATTGGCTTTTCCCTTCAGACGAGCAACAGAAACAAGTGTGCATGCTACTAGGTCCATAAAACTCACCTTTCTCAACCTGTAAAATCTGCGCATAGACCCAGGGAGTCAGTGCCTGCTCTGAAATTTGCCCAGTGAAATCCTTCCCAGACCCAACGCAGACCCTTCCAGAAGACTTCTGTGTTCCGTGAGATCTCAAGTGGGACCTTTTCTCCACCTGAATAGTCTCCAAACTAACCTAGAGGAGATAGTACTAATGATGATAGCTATAAGATAATTAGGGGCCAGGAGGTGAAACACCTGGTTAAGCGCACACATGACAGTGTGCAAGGGCCCAGGTTCAAGCCCCTGGTTCAAGCCCCTGGTCTCCACCTACAGGGGAAAACTTCACAAGTGGTGAAGTAGAGTTGCAGATGTCTCTCTCCCTCTCTATCTTCCTCTCCCCTCTCAATTTCTCTCTGTCTCTATCTAATAATAAATATTTTTTAAAGATAGTTAATTTGATGGAGATGATTTACATCATTATTGTGGACCATAGGAGTTTGGCAAAATATATGAAAATCCCGGGGCTGAGCGGTAGTACAGCAGATTAAGTGCACATGGCACAAAGCACACGGACTGGCATAAGGATCCCGGTTTGAGCCCCCGGTACCCCACCTGCAGGGGGCTCGCTTCACAAGTAGTGAAGCAGATCTGCAGGTGTCTCTCTTTTTCTCTCCCTCTCTGTCTTCCCCTCCTCTTTTGATTTCTCTCTGTCCTATCCAACAACAACAATAACAATAAATACAACAACAGGGGCAACAAGAATGGGGGGAATGGCCTCCAGAAGCAGTGGATTCTTAGTGCAGGCATCAAGCCCCAACGATAGCCCTGGGGGCAAAAAATTTGGAAATCCATCAAAATTGCACACGGCACTTTATTATATGTTAGTAATATCTATCTATCTATCTATCTATCTATCTATTTGCCTCCAGGGTTATTGCTGGGGCTCAGTGCACTACGAATCCACCGCTCCTGGAGGCTATTTTTCTCCATTTTGTTGCCCTTGTTGCTGTTATTGATGTTGCTGTTGATGGATAGGACAGAGAGAAATCGAGAGAAGAGGGGAGACAGAGGAGGAGAGAAAGACAGACACCTGCAGAGCTACTTCACCACTTGTGAAGTGATCCCCCTGCAGGTGGGGAGCCAGAGGCTTGAACTGGGATCCTTACATAGGTCCTTGCACTAGTCCTTGCACTTTGTGCCAAGTACGCTTAACCCACTGTGCAAGCACCCAACCCCCTTTATTTTCTTACAGATATTATTACATATAAATTAAAATGAGCCAAAGGAGTGTCTTCATGGATAGAGCATGTACCAGACTGCAATTACTCCTGCTGTACTGTGGATGTCTGCTGAAAGTGTTGTAAATCATGGAAAAAAATAAAATGTCTAACTATCTTTAAAAAATAAGACGCATCTACATTTGGCTTCACTATTTAGACAGCCAGTTCTATTTCAGTCAGAGAAGATGGTCATAGAGTGGAGAGAGCTCACCCAAAGCAACACTGGATCTTCCATCAATAATTAATTAAACTGACAGGAAGTAAAGGAAATATCTCAATTTCCCAAGCTGGGTTAGGAGAGAAGGTTTGGTATGGGAGGTCTGGGAGACTGTGAGAAGTTTCAGCACAAGTCAAGACACTGAGTGACTGAATGATAAGAAAGTAGATTGGGACACACACACACGTTCCCCTAAAGTCACATGTCCAAAATTAGCTTTATTGGTCCATGAGCTGTCTAAATTGAGAGCTCAACCTGGGACTTGCGAATAAGGAAATAGGGAGTTGGGCGGTAACATAGCAGGTTAAGCACATGTGGTGCAAAGCACAAGGATCGGCATAAGGATCCCGGTTCGACCCCCTGGCTCCCCACCTGCAGGAGAGTTGCTTCACAAGCAGTGAAGCAGGTCTGCAGGTGTCTATCTTTCTCTCCCTGTCTCTGTCTTCCCCTCCTCTCTCCATTTCTCTCTGTCCTATCCAACAATGACAACAAAAATAACTACAACAATGAAAAACAAGGGCAACAAAAGGTAATAAATAAATAAATAAATATAAAAAAGAATAAGGAAATAAACCACGAAGAACAAAAATTAGCAATAATCAACAGATATAAATTGCTAGAACTTTCTGATGTTAGAATTACCAAATACCAGTACACAGTGACTTAAAAAATAATGAGCTCTCAATAAGAGACTATTAATTTCCAAATCAATTTGTAGGAAAAAAAAAAGTAGAGTGAAATGTATAGAAATAAAAAATGAGGGGCCAGGTGGTGGCGCACCTGGTTAAGCACATACATTACAATGCACAAGGACCTGGGTTCAAGCTCCTGGTCTCCACTTGCAGGAGGAAAGTTGCACAAGTGGTGAAGCAGGGCTGCAGGTATCTCTTCCTCTCTCCCACACTATCTCCCCTTTGCTCTCAATTTCTCAGCCTCTATCCAATAAATAAATTACATTTTTAAAAAATCTGGAGGCAGAGTAAGAAAAGACAATATTTGAAAGTGAGTAAATCTAATACAGATTTACTTTAAAATGAATATGATTGTGATATCTAATCAAAAGATTAGTTAAGAAACAAGTTAAGAAAAACTTGTAAGGTAGGAGGAGTAAAAATGAACGGCCTAAGAATCCAGTGTCTGTGGGAAGTTCAGATCCTATGTGTAGGCTTTGTTAATATGAACAGGAAAATGTTATGGGTGTAAAGAATTTTGATTTATACTCCCAGAGGGGTAAATGTTAAGGGAAGATGACCAGAGGGCTCTGAACTCCAACTCCATCAAGACCTGGAGAAAGGTGGGGGGGGGGGGGGCTGGGGGAAGACAAGGGGGAAAGGCATTCAGAAGTAGTAGGTGTGACTCAGAAAGGAAGAGAAGGCAAGACCATAATAAAAGGGCAGATATATATAGATATAGATATAAATATAGATTTACAGAAATAATAGTCAACCTGTATCTGTGATCTTGGAAGAACTACTGCAGTTTCCAATGGAGGGAATGGGGACACAGAGCCTGGTGGTGGCTATAGAAAGGTATAGAATTACACCTGTTATCTTAGAATTTTGTAAATCGATACTAAATCACTAATAAAAATTGACTTAAAGAATTTTGAGACACTGAGACATATTTTTATTTATTTTCCCTTTTGTTGCCCTTGTTGTCTTTTTTATTGTTGTTGTAGTTATTATTGTTGTTGTTATTGATGTCATCATTGTTGGATAGGACAGAGAGAAATGGACAGAGAAATGGAGAGAGGAGGGGAAGACAGAGAGGGGGAGAGAAAGACACCTGCAGACCTGCTTCACCACCTGTGAATCGACACCCCCTCTCCTGCAGGTGGGGAGCCGGGGGGGGGGGGTCGAACCAGGATCCTTAGACCTGTCCCTGCGCTTCGTGCCACGTGCGCTTAACCCACTGCACTACCGCCCAACTCCCAATTTTAAAAAATGTATGGGTGGCCATAAACAAGAAACAAAGTCTTTAATTTTACAAGTATGGAGGGTGAAAGTTTTGTAGGAAAAACAAACTCAAAAGACTTTTCATTGGGACCAGGAGGTGGCGCATCTGGTTGAGCTCAAATGTTACAATGCCCAGGGACTGGGATTTGAGACCTCAGTCCCCACCTGCAGGGGGACAGCTTTGGGAGAGGTGTCGCAGTATTGCTGGTGTCACTCTTCCTCTCTATCACCCTCTTCCCTTTCAATTTCTGGCTGTCTCTATCCAATAAATAAATAAAGATTATTTAAAAGGAGATAAATTTTTAAAAACAAAGACTTCATCAAAAGATAAAATCATTTGGGGGTTGGGTGGTAGCGCAAGGATCAGTGTAAGGATCCCAGTTGATCCCCTGGCTCCCCACCTGCAGGGGAGTTGCTTGACAGGCGGTGAAGCAGGTCTGCAGGTGTCTATCTTTCTCTCCCCCTCTCTGTCTTCCCCTCCTCTCTCCATCCTATCCAACAAGGACAACATCAATAACAACAACAACAATAACCACAACAACAACAAAAAAGTCAAAATCATCTAGACCTTAAATGTGAAATCTTTGTAGAATCTTCAAGTGTTACAATTGGGTTGGGAAAGGAACAATGCCGGTGATTCTACCATGATAGTTAAAACTGACAGAAAAGGGGTTTTATCCATTCCCTGGGCAGAAACTTGCCAACAAATGAATGAATGAAAGTGGCACCTACTGAGGTGAGTGTGGTCATGAAGAGGAGGTTGTACCCTGAATCTCACAGAAACTTTCATTCTGGCCCCAGGCCTGGACAGAGAAGTTTAGAGGAGCAGACAGGGAGACAAAGGGTGAGAGGACATCCCTCCAGGCAGCACCTGGGACAGCTACCACCGTGCCACCCCCTGCTTACCACACAAGGCAGGAGGCTGAGGATATTCCAGAGCAAGCAGCGCAGGGAATCAGAGCAAACACGGGTTAAAATGGACCCTGGAACCATGGGAGAATGTGCACAGACAGACAGGAGAGCTGTTGTGTTTAATCCCCATCTCCGTAAGACATTCAGGTACTCTGATCTACACCCACCTCTGACTCTGCATGCCCAGGGGTTCCATTCTCCCAGAAGAAAATGTTAACTTAGACATCAGAGATACTACTGCCAAGAGGGCACACCCAGTTAAGCACACACAGTACTAAGCACAGGGTCTGCACAAGGATCCAGGCTCAAGCCCCTGCCCCCTCCCAGGCTTCTAGTGGTAAAGCAGGTCTGCAGGTCAGTCTCTCTCTCTCCCTCTCCCTGTCCCTTTCCCTCTCTCTCTCTCTCTCTCCTTCTCCGTCTCTCCCTCTCCCTGTCTTCCCCTCTTCTCTCAGTTTCTCTCTGTCCTATCCAATAAATGGAAAAAATAGCCTCCAGGAGCAGTGGATTCATAGTGGCAGCACCGAGCCCCAGCAATTACCCTGGAGGGAAAAAAAAAGTCCCACACCCAGTATGGCATGCACCTTACTGTTTACTATGTGCAGCACCAAAGGCAGTGGCGTATTGCTGTGGTGTCTTCTCTCTCTTTCTACTGATAATCAAGAAAATTTAAAAATCATGACAGAATCCTGTAATCATTCAGGGGAACCCCAGCACCAAAAAAAAAAAAAGCATTAACTTAGGAAATAGAAAAATATCCAAATTGGAGAATGCTTAGAAGAATATATCATGGATTTAAGGGATACAGAGGAGCATGATAGCTAACACTTGCACGCTAGTCTAAGCAAATTATTCTAAAGGCTTTACACCTATGGTCTCGTTAATCCTCAGGTGCCCAGGTCACACAGATAATGAGAAGCAGAACAGGGATTCAAATACAGACATTGTGGTTCCAGTGTCTTCACAAAAACCGTGCTACCGAAAGTGGAACTCCAGGCTGGTGTCACTTAAATGTCTGTGTGCCCCTAGCATTCTGACATAGAAGCCCTAGGCCTCTTTGGGAAGTTGACTAGGTCATGTGAGTAACTGGCCCTCATAAATCACTGCTCTTACAAGTTGGGATGCAAGAACCTACTATCTGAAGGCACAGTGAGACATCAGTCATCCATGAACCATGGATGAGGGCCCTGGCCCAGAACTCAGCCGTGCTGGCCCCCTATCCTCAGGCTTCTGGCTCCAGAAGTTCAAGAAATAAATGTTTGTTGCTTACGCCACCCCAACTAAAGTATTTGTTATGGAAACCTGGACAGATTAAGACAGCTGGGAAAAGATGGAAGTCTTCAGACATTTGAAGGTTGTGTAGGGATAGGGGGTTAAATATTCTGTGTGGTGTAAGGAGGCTGGAATGAAGACAGTGTGACTTCTTTCAGCCTACAATGCAACAAGTCAGAGAAAGAAAAAGGTTTTCTCAGAGGGTCCTGGAGACTGAATGCGTGCAGTAGTAATAAACAGGAGAGATGGTGGGCGTTTGTGGGCAGTTGGATGAAGACACTCCATAAAAATTTCTTCCAACTCATGAGACAACAGGCTTGAGACTCAGAACTCAGATCCAAAGAACTGGGTGTTGGTGAGGCTTAACTTTCACAACAGCTCCACTTTCCACCTTGTTCCCGGGTGTCTTGAAGCCCGAATTTGCATTGGTTTATTTTAACACTCTGCACACCTGGCTGGCCTTCCTTCAGAGGTCAGCTCAGACATCACCCCAGCCAGAATGCCAGTCTGGGTGCACACCTGAACTCCTCTTACCCCAGCCAGGCTTCTCCCCTGTGTTAGCTCCCTAGGGATTTAGTTATAAATTAGCCCAAATTTACTCTCACAGTTCTACAGATCCGCCAATTGAACTTCCAAGTGTCAGCAGCCAGGCTCCCTCTGAGGGTTCTGGGAAAACGTCCTTCCTTAGCTTTGGGAAGGGTGCTGGCAAACCTCAGTGTGCTTAAATTCAAAGTTGAATCACTCCGATTTCTTTTTTTTCTCTCTCTCTCTTAATGTTTACTTATTTGGTGAACGATACACAGAAAAATACAGAGTGAGAGAGACCAGAGCACTGCTCAGCTCAGGCTTATGGTGGTGCTGGGGACTGAACTTGTGATTTCAGAGCCTCAGGCATGAAAGTCCTTCACATAGCCATTATGCTGTTTCCCCATCCTAAATCATTCAAATTGTTTTCTCTCTCCTTGAGTGGCCTTCTCCTCTCTGTGCATCTCTGTGTTGTCTCAGCTTATCAAGACACCAGAGCCCACCCTAATCCATGGTAATCTCATATCAATTTAACAGTTACATCTTCAAAGATCCCATTTCAAATAAGGCCATATTCATAAGTACCAGGAATGAGGATTTCACTGTATCCTTGGGGGTGGGTGCATCACTTGACTGAACTTCTTTGAAGACTGCCATTTAAATCCATATATTTCTGTTATATCCACTATGAACCAAACTCTGTTCTGGACACTGGGGTCAAGTCACTGTCAAGGTCCTCATCTTTGATGGAATCTTGGTTCTTTGTGAAGACAAGTATAAAGGGACTGTTTCCAGAGTCAAACTTGGGTTGGGTGGGGTGTATTGCACCAAAGCTAAACAACAACAACAACAAAAAAAACACCTCTGGAGAAGGGAAGGAGTGTGAGAAGGTAAAAGGGGCATTGGGGTCCTGGTGTGTGGTGATGGAAAAAGACCCAAGCTGGAGGGATGGGGGGAGGGAATGTTCTTCAGACATCTACCTGAGGAGGTGAGAAACTGTACCTACATGTCAACAACCATACTAGAAGCCACTAACTCCCTGATAGAATGAAGAGAGAGAGAGAGAGAGAAAAGGGCTATTTCAAGGCTGAAGCCAAATGTCAAGCATGTATATTGCAAGTTTGTATGTATTGTTGTAGGTGTTTACAAACACACACACGCATACACACACGTACACACACACACACACACACACACACACACACATATGCTTCTACATAATCACATTATACTTGAAGATTAGTGCAAGCAGTGAAACTAAAAGGATAAACTACTCCATCTCATCTAGCCATGCAGTGGAGATGTTTACCAGACTCTAACTTTTGTTTTTTTAAAGATTTTATTTATTTGTCAATGAGAAAGATAGGAGGAGAGAGAAAGAGCCAGACATCACTCTGGTACATGTGTTGCCAGGGACTGAACTTGGGACCTCCTGCTTGAGAGTCCAACGTTTTACCCACTGCGCCACCTCCTAGACCACCAGAATCTTTTTTACTCCTCTCTCTTGGTCTCTCTCTCACTCTCTCTCTCCTTTCTCTGGTACTCTCTCTCCACTAAGGACACTCTACCCCAATATAATCCACCCAAAACAATGTTTATATATTAAGAAAATAAGGCTTGAAAACGCATTCCTGATAACTTTTTAACCTGGACTTGTGAGCTGAAGAAGAAACTGTGCTCTCTTTATTTTCCAGGGCAGTGTCAGCTCCTCTCAGTCTCCGTTTGTCCAGATGCCAGGTAAGTACTTTGGTTCCATAAGCACTTCCTTTTCCTTTTGACTCTAAATAGGCATGTGGGCCTCCAAGCTCATATTATTACCTGATAGTGTGTTTTTAATGACATTTATTTATTTTAGATAGAGACAGAAATAAATTGAGAAAGAAGAGGGGTACTGAGTCAGTTAACTGCACATACCACCATATGAATGACCTGGGTTCAAGCCCCAGCTCCCCACCTGCAGAGGGGAATGTTGTACAAGCGGTGAGGCAGGTCTGCAAGTATCTCTCTTTCTCTTCCCTTTACTTTCTCCCCTCCCCTCTCAATTTCTCTCTGCCCTGCCAAATAAAAATAAATAAAAATATAATAAAGGGGGAAAAAAGGCTGCCAGGAGAGGTAGAGTCATAGTGCAGGCACCGATAACCCTGGTGGCAAAAAGAGAGGGGAAGGGAGGGGGCAGAGAGAGAGAGAGAGAAAACGAGAAATAGAGAAAGAGAGAGAGGGAGACTGGCAGTACTGTTGCACCACTCATGCTGGTAGGGGCCAGGGGCTCAAACCTCGGTTCTACCATGTGCTCTACCACAAGCCACCGCCTGGCTCCTCCACCTGAGAGTATGTTCAAGATATTGCATCTTTAAAAGGTTTGTCTTGGCAGGTGAGGGAGCTCACCTGGATAGCACACCTGCTTTGCCACACTGGAGAAAGCCTGTGCTGATATATCCCCCCTCCCCACTCTCTCTCTTTCTGTTTTTCTATCTGAAAAAGTCATCCCTAGTGTGTGTGGTAAAGTCCTGGTAATGACAAAAATTCAATAAATGAACAAAAGTATTTTTTATCAAATACGGAATCAGTGAAAAAAAGACTTCATTCAGTCATTCCTGAAGGCAGTCATTCGATTCCTTATTTAGAAGAAGCTAACTGGGGGGGGGGGGGAATTAGTAATTGTGCCCTTAGTAAACTTCTACAATGCAGAAAATTCTGGCTACATCATCTGAGTGATTGTGCAGCTGCTTAGGACAGAGATCAAGAGGCCTGCAGGCAGAGGGAGGAGTGAGCATTTAGTGGGCACTTTCTCTAAGTCAGGCATTTAGCAGTTACGCTTGTTACGTGGTCATTTCTCATTATATGCTGGAGGGCGGGGGGAGGGAGATTCTTGTATACATTCGTGCACAAACATACACATTTCTCCCAAATCTCAAACTGAGAATAGTTTCAGGGCCCTTTTTTTTAATTTCTTTATTGGGGGATTAATGTTGTACATTCAACAGTAAATGCAATAGTTTGTACAGGCATAACATTTCCCAGTTTTCCATATAACAATACAACCCCCACCAGATCCTCTGTCATCCTTTAGTTCAAGGCCTTTTCAACAAGCGTAGTACAATGCTCAGAGGGAGATAAGAAGAAGGGAGAAGGCAGGATTAGACACAGATTCACCATGTGAAGCAGAACCATATTGACTGGTGTCAATTTTCATTTGTTGCCCTTGTTGTTTTTGTTGTTGTTGTTGATGATGTCATTGTTGTTGGATAGGACAGAGAGAAATGGAGAGAGGAGGGGAAGGCAGAGAGGAGGAGAGAAAGAGAGACACCTGCAGACCTGCTTCACTGCCTGCGAAGCGACTCCCCTGCAGGTGGGGAGCTGGGGCTAGAACCGGGATCCTTACACAGGTCCTTGTGCTTCACAACATGTGTGCTTAACCAGCTGCGCTACCGCCCGACCCCCTCAATTTTCATTTGTTCTGCTCTCCCTGACCCCAACTCCCTCCAAGTATGCTTAGGATGAAACCCCTACCTGCAGCTTTCAAATTCACGGTTTAAAAATTTGAGGCTTTAGAATTTAAGGTGGAAGTAGAGAGTGTTGAATTGTGCTTTAAGCCTTCTAAGAGGAACTTGTATTCCATTTAAATAAGTAAAAAAAAATAAATAATAAATTTTTTTTTTTAATTGGCATGTAATCACTGAACTACTAGGTTTACAGAAAACACCTAAAGTCTAAGGTCTAAGGTCTACCCCCGTGGAGCTTTCAGGCATATTGGAAAGAGCAACTCAGGAGATAGAGCAGGGAACACAACTGGAAGAGCCACACAGTGTGGCTTTGGCTCAAGTGCTGGCAGTGCAGACTAAGGGCTCATGTTAACATGGGGGGAAGGCCTTGACCAGTGGGTCTTCTGTGCCTGCAAAGAGTGGGCAGAGAGGAAGCTAAAGAATGGCGCAGAAGGGGTCGGGGAAGATTGCAGAAGGTGAAAAAGTTAAGCCCCTGAATTTACTTCCCAGCTCAGACCTTTTGGCCTCAGATCATAATTCACTGAACCCCGCACCTGCAGATGACTAGAATGAAGCCGTCAATGTACCGGCCTGAGTCTAGACCCCTAAATACGTGATAAATTATAGCGTGTTTCTTACTGTAGGTGAGCTGTGAGATTTGAAAGTCTTCAGCAAACACATCTCTTCCAGAACACTTCCAGCTTCTTTCCTATTTTTACCAAACTTCCTGGTGGGGTCCAGGCATTTTCTTCCTAAAGTATTGCAGTGTCCAGGGGAGCCAAGAGAGGGACTTGGTGTGGCCACAAGAGGGCAGCAGATAACATGGGACTCATCAAATCCAGAAACACATTTTCTTTCCTTTCTAGTAGTTCTCTGAACTTGGCTGCACACATCAGAAGTTACATCACTGTGCAGCAAGCAAGCCAATATTGCCAGTGTCTGCTAGATGCCAAACACGGTGTTAGAGGCAGTATACAGAAGTACAAGAGCAGCCTACCCTTGCCTTAGGGTGGGGTGAGAGCATCACCTTATCTGGACACAGAGAATCTCAGATAACATGCCCAGAACAGACTTTCATTAAGGGTGTGGTCAGTTCAGAGGCTGTGAAAAAGGTGTTCATCTGATAAAAGGTCGATGCCAATGAATTATTCTCCTTATCTCTTTAAGCCCAGCCCCTCCCTAGCATGATGCCCTGGCAGAGTAAAGGGCCCAGAAATATAGGTTGAGTGAGCAGATGACTGCAGACTTCCTGCACCATCTAAAATCAATTCATCCTCCAAAGGGAGTAAACTGAACACACCAGACCATTACAAGAGGGAATACAGCCATATGTAATGCATTTCAAGTTGTTGATATATTTTTTAATTATCTATTTATTTTATAGAGACAGAGATAAGCTGATAGAGAGGAAGAGAGACACCTGCAGCACTGCTTCACTGCTCATGAAGCTACCTCCCTGCAGATGGGGATGGGGGCTTGAACCCGGGTCCTTGCACATGGGCACTCTATCTGACACACCACCACATAGCCCCCTAGAAGCATGTTTTGCACATACATTCAGCAGAGACGCCATGACTTCCTTCCCAGGATGATCTTAGCCCACTTAGTTTTCATTTGGCCTCAGGCTCGCCAGTCACCTCAGGTTACTATGGTGTCCGAAGATCCTTCCTATCTGACTCAGACTTCCACGGCACTAAACAGTTTGCAAGCGACATGGGCAGCTCCAGCGTGAAGCCCTTTCCCTGTGAGTCCTCTGCAGGGCCAAGCCACCCAGCCCTGCTGGATCCCTACTTCTCAGAGCCCTACAATGACCACCGGCCTGCCACCCTGACCCCCACCCCCAGCTCCCTGTTCAGCGCCTCGCCCCTGCCACCGCTCCTGCCGCCCTTCCCCAGCGACTCTGCGCACTTTGTGATGGTGAGTCTGTCTGCCGACAGGTTTCCTCAGGGAGAAATGCCAGTTGGGGGTTGCCCCTGGCCCACCTGTGAGCTTGGCCACCAGGCAAAAGCCACATCTAGCTGGCCATTGTTTCCCCTGAGGCCCTGAGACCAGGATACGCTCGGAGCAAGATTTCCTCAAAAACCCATGACAGCAAGAGGGTCGACCCAAGGTGGGGTGGGGACAGCTTATCAGACAGAATCATGTGCGTTTTGCTCATGCTGTGCTCTCTGGCGGGATGCCGCTGTCCTATCCATTCCTCCAGCACATAAGCCAAGAGCGCTGAGTTACAGCTCAGGTTGAGTCATGGGGTTTCCCTGTCCTTACAGTCACCTGCTCCCTCTGGTTAGCAATAGGATATTCTCACCCAAAGGAAGCTGGTTCTCAGTCCCTCCCAAGACACATGTTCATACAGATCTGAAAAACACTAGTACTTCTAAGATGGGGCCAAAGAGAAGTGAACAACAAGAAGGGGTGGGGGGAGACAGGGTTCTTCAGCAGTATCCTGCACTGGAGAGCAAAGCTGCCCCTTTGTAAGTAACCCAATGAGAAACCCCGACCCCTTCTTTTCTCCTCAGAGGGACTCCTGGGAGCAGACAGTGCCCGATGGGCTCAGCCAGCCGGACCCGGTGTCAGCTGACAGCCTGCAGACCTTGTCACCAAGCACGAGTTGCCTATCCCAGGTGGAGTCGGGGAGCACAGGCCAGCACCGGAGCTCTAGCTGGGGCCCCCCACTAGCTGGGGCTCCGTCCTACTCAGTGCATACACTGGAGGAGCTGTACCACACGCCAGGGTACCCGGCCCCAGCCCCCTACCCCTTCACCCCTTTCATGGCCATGTCCAATGAGCTGCCATCCAAGGTGCTGCCCCTTGCCCCTGACGAGGCCACAGATGCCTCCGCCCTTCCAGAACCTTCCCCATGGAGCAGAGAAGATGGGAGCATGTCCTGGGGGACATTCGAGTGCCGCAGAGCTTACTGAGAGGTCCCCCAAAGCCTCTCCCCCTGACTTCCCTTGGAGTTGGGGGTCTGTGTTCTCTGCGGCAGCTACTCAGGAAGAGCCACCTTCCGTGCCCCTGTTCCTTAACGGTGGTTGGCGAGACTGTGTGGGAACCTTCCCTCCATAGTCCCACTCAGGTCCAGCACGCAGTGAATTCCATTTGTGGGACCACACTCTAGTAAGACAGTCTGACAGGGGAGTCTTCTAAAGACTATTACATTATGAATCTTCTGTTAGCTTTGAATATCATTTTGGGCACTAGGTGTTTTTCTTCAGTTATATTAGAAATGTTATGAGATTCCCCACCCGCAGGGGGGTTGCTCTATGAATGGTGAAGCAGGTGTGCGGGTGTCTGTCTTTCTCTCCCCCTCTCTGTCTCCCCTCCTCTCTTGATTTCTCTCTGTTCTATCCAAAAAAATAAAAATTAAAAAAAAAGGTTATGAGATCACAAACCACAAGTTTCCTTTCTGTATTGTTTCTATGTTCAGAACTATGTATGATATATAGTCAAAGAGAACATATAGGATGTAATATATTTGGGGCCCAAGCCATGGGACACCCAGTTGAGGGTGCATGTTACAGAGTACAAAGACACCCTCCCAGGGTTCAAGTCCCCAGCCCCCGCCTGGAGGCAGAAAGCTTCGCAAGTGGTGAAGCAGCAGTGCTGCAGGTGTGTCCTTCTCCCTCTTTAGTTCCCCCTTCCCTATTGATTTCTGTCTGTGTCTAATAAATAAAATTAACAAAATTTAAAGAATATATTGATATTTCCAGGACTTTAGAGAGGGACTTTAGGGAGGACTTTAGAGAGGCAGTTTTATATATTTCTCTTTCAGTGGCTTGTGAAGGCCCCCCAAAATATCACATCTTAAATAAATGTTTTATTGTCAATTAAATTGAATGAGGTCATGAGAAAATGATTTCAAAAATACTATGACTTGGAAGGTCGGGTGGTAGCGCAGCAGGTTAAGCACACGTGGCGCAAAGCACAAGGACCGGCATAAGGATCCCGGTTCGAGACCCTGGCTCCTCACCTGCAGGGGAGTCGCTTCACAGGCGGTGAAGCTGGTCTGCAGGTGTCTCTCTTACTCTCCCCCTCTGTGTTCCTCTCCTCTCTCCATTTCTCTGTCCTATCCAACAACAATGACATCAATAACAACAATAATAACTATAACAATAAAACAACAAGGGCAACAATAGGGAATAAATAAGTGAATATTTTTTTAAATACTATGACTCTTGGGGGGCAGGCAGTAATGGTGCAAAGTGCAAGGAGAGGCCTAAGGATCCCGGTTCGAGCCCCAGCTCCCCACCTGCAGGGGGGGGTTGCTTTACAGATGGTGAAGCAGGTCTGCAGGTGTCTATCTTTCTCTCCCCCCTCTGTCTTCCCCTCCTCTCGTAATTTCTCTCTGCCCTATCCAACAAAAGCAACAGCAATAACAACAATAACAAGGGCAACAAAAAAATGGGAAAGAATGGCTTCCAGGAGCAGTGGGTTCACAGTGAAGGCACTGAGCACCAGCAATAACCCTGGAAGCCAAAAAAAAAAAAAAAAAAAAAACTATGACTCTGCTGTAAACTCTAGGATGTCCCAAAGTGAGTTTAATCCAAAAAGCAATGGAAGTAAAAAAAATAATAATAAAGGGGTGGGGGATGATCTATGGTTACCTTAATTAAGCTAGATATTGTCTTTTTTTTCCTCTTTTTTCTTCTCTGTCTCTTTTGTTTCTTATTTTTATTTATTTATTTTCTTTGTTTGTTTTTTGCCTCCAGGGTTATTGCTGGGGCTCAGTGCACCACAAATCCACTGCTCCTGGAGGCTATTTCCTCCCCTTTTGTTGCCCTTGTTGTTTTACTATTGTTGTGGTTATTATTATTGTTACTACTGATGTTGCTGTTCATTAGGAGAGAGAGAAATGGAGATAGGAGGAGAAGACAGAAGGGGAGAGAAAGACAGACACCTGCAGACCTGTTTCACTGTTTGTGAATCAATCCCCCACACAGCTGGGGAGCCTGGGGCTCAAACCAAGATCCTTGCACCGGTCCTTGCACTTCATGCATGTGAGCTTAACCTACTGCGCTACCAGCCAACACCCTGATATTGTCTTTCAAATGAAGGAAGCCTACTGTTACCTGAGTAGATTAATAAAATGGGCAATCTGTGATCAAATTAGAATGTAAGCACTGTGGGCCAGAGAGCTAGTTCACTGGATGTGGCACATACCTTGCCATAAGGAGGCCCAGATTTAAGCCCCAGCACCACATGGGAGGTGCCATAGCAAAGGGAGAAGCTCTGGTGCTATGGGACCTCTTTTTTTCTCTATCTCTCTATGTGATTAAAGAAGAGGTCCTGGAGCAGTGAAATAGTGCATATACCAAGTACCTATTCTGAAAAGAAGAGAGAGAGAGAGAGAGAGAGAGAGAGAGAGGAGAAGAAGGAGGAGGAGGAGGAGAAGAAGGAGGAGGAAGAGGAGGAAGAGGAGGAGACACATGAATTATACAGAACATACAGAGAACAAGTCTGAGGTGTTGACAAAAAAAAAAAAAATCAAGATGCACAAGGGTAAGGGGGCAAGATGTACTGTCAGGTGTGAGTCAGTAGCTTTATGCAATGTCTCCATCTGAAGGAGGACTTGGAGGTGACTCACTGGTCCCAGATCATCATACAGCTCTTACAACCTATGAATGAATGAAATCTGATGCTATCATCTGTCTCAAATGAGTGAAATCCTTTGCCAGTTCAGTGTCCCCGAGTAGATCCCCAGCAGCAAGCCAATCTGCAGGTCAAGCCGTCCTAAAAGCCTGGCTCACACTGAGTTTACAATGCCCCTGTCAAAGGTTCACATATTCCATCCATAATCTTCTTCCTATCTTCCTTTCTTCATTCATCACTTTTTTTTCTGATTTCCAGTGTTCCACCTGACCCAGTGCCTTCTCCGCCCCCAATTTCCTGGGGGTTCAGAGTTCTTATCTATATCTTGTTGCTCAGGACACCTTGTTAAAATGTTCCATGCTATGACACTGTTACATAGGTATCCAGAAAAACAAACAAGAACTTTAGTTTACATTTACAAAATGAATCACTGATATTTCTGCTTCTCTGGGTCTCCAAGGACAGTTTCTGGTTAAGCAGAGACATGCCTAAATTCTAAAGTATCTGCAGAAATGCTTGAACAGGGAGGCATCCTTTGCCTCCCTCCCACCCCCACCACTCCTTCACACACTCACACCCTCTTGGGAAAACACCCCTGGAGGTGCCCTGCTACTGGGCTCCACAATCCCCACCCCCTCCAAGTCATCCTCCACCTGCCCCAGTTCCTTTTTTTTTTAAATTGCCTTCAGGGTTATCTCTGGGGCTCAGTACTAACACAATGAAACCACTAATCCTAGTGGCCATATTTCCTTTTTTTCTTTTCTTTTCTTTTTATTTCAGTGGATAGGACAGAGAGAAATTGAAAGGGGATGGCGAGAGAGGGAGAGAGACAGACACCTGCAGACCTGCTTCACCACTTGTGAAGCGACTCCCCCAACCCAAGCAGGTGTGTGTGTGTGTGGGGGGCCCTCCAACCCTGGTCCTTGCACATGGTGATGTGTTTGCTTAACTGGGTGCATGCTGCCTGGCCTCCCACTCCATTTCCTTATATTTCCTGAGTTCTACTTCCTGTATCATTTGCTCTTCCACAGAAGGGGGAATGTCTGTGGGAGAGAGCTATTCCTTCCTAAGTCCAGAGAGACCTGGATTCAGTTCCCAGAGTCCTGGGCAGAGTCATCTACAATGTCCCCCAGTGTCACTCCTATCTGGATAGCAGACCCTGGCACCAGAAAAGACGCAGAGGTCTTCATTTCCTCCAGATTGTATATAACATTTAAAGCCAATTTCAGTCACCGGTTTACCATCTTTAGTAAGCAGCAGGTGACATTATAAAGGGTGTGGAAACTGGAATATGTGTCCATGTCTTTTTAGCTTTTTATTTCCTCCCCCATTAGAAAAGCTAGGTGTCAGGCATGCCCACTTGTCGTAGTTCACTGATGATTTTCTCACATATCAAGTTCATTTCCTAACAACCTGATTAAGCACAGCAAGCAGCGGCGTCCTCTGCGTTCTGAAAACTTCGAAGCTCCCCAGTAAACCGAGCGGCCCAGAGGGTGCGCCCTTCCCAAGAAGACAAGATGGCGCGATGGCGCGATGGCACAGGCCCAGGGGACCTCAGACCCACCTACCTGTCAGGAATGGACCTCGACCAGCGACCAGGCAGGTGCATCCTCTGAGGAGGTGATGGCGGCGGAGATGGCAGGTGGTGGCAGCTGAGTCCCGGCTTGGGCTCGGCAGCGTACAGAGTCAAGGGCCGGGCTGGCGATGGCAGCGGAGAAACCCCAGGTGGGAAGCAGCACGTGGAGCCTGATTGCTCAGCCCGAGGTGTGCACTGTGCCTGCAGGGCAGCTCCAGCCGCGAGACCATGCAGATTAGATTGCCCACACCTGGCCTCATGGCCTCGGGGTCACCTACACCTCCAGCTTCGTATGCACACCCGTGTGCACGCGCACGCATACGCGCATGCGTAAATACATGTACGTACCCACACAAGGTCTCTCTCCAAAGGAAAATAAAAGACGGATGCAGAGTTGGTAATAATTCCAAATGGTAAATGACTTTTAAAAATTCTGTGCAGCAGAGTCCCGGGCAGTAGTGCACCGGGTTAAGCGCACATAGTTCAAAGCGCAAGGGCCCGCGCAAGGATCCTGATTCTAGCTCCCGTGAAACGGGTCTGCCAGTGTCTATCTTTCTCTTCCCCCTTTCTGTCTTCCCCCTCCTTTTTCAATTTCTCTCTGTCCTATCCAACAACAGCAGCAACAACAATGGAAATAAATAGATAGATAGATAGATAGATAGATAGATAGATAGATAGATAGACAGACAGACAGACAGACAGACAGACGGCCTCCAGGAGCAGCGGATTCGTGGTGCAGGCACCGAGCCCCAGTGATAACCCTGGAGGCAGAAAAAAATCTATGTAGATTTATAATGTATTTATTCCATATAAGCTAACCAATCAACACTGCTTTTTTTTAACTTGCATTTCTTATTTTTGTAATTTGATAGAACAAATTGGTAGGGAAAGGGGGAAATATACAGGGAGGAACACACCTGCAGCACTGCTTCACCGCTAGTGAAGCTTCTCCCCTGCAGGTGGAGGCCAGGGGGCTTAATCTTTGGTATTTGTGCATGGTAATGTGTTTGCTTCATCGGGCACACCAGGGCCCAGCAGCCCCCACAATGTGTTTCTATCAGACATACATTTAATTTTGGTTCTGTTTATCATTCAGGGAATTTACAACACCATGTGATTAATGAAACCAAGTTACAAAGTTATGACAGGGTCATTAATTCTATTAGCCTGCCCAACTTCTTAGTGGGGTTCTTATTCCCTGTTTCCTACTGTATGCCCTGGACAAACCACATCTTTTCACATGGCAGGAAATCCACATTCATTTTATTCTCTCTTTCCTTAAGCCTGCTGGTTTTGGACTCACAGCTTTCCTGAGAAAGCCAGAGAAATCTGAGTAGGGGAGATAGCTCAGTGATCACTGCACTTGCAAACCTGAGAAACTTGCAAACCAGGTTCAATCCTAGGCACCACATGCCAGAACTGAACAGTGCCTTGGTCTCTCACATAGAAATATATTTTAAAATAAAATTATAAAAACCTCGAGCTTAAAATACCAGCTTTTTAGGACCCATAATATTCAAAATAAACAAGGTGATTTGGATTTCAAGCTGCTTAAGAAAGCTGACCATAAGACAGTATATATAATGTGGTGCAAAATACAAGGAGGTCTGGTCTGCAGGTGTCTGGTCTGCAGGTGTCTGTCTTTCTCTCTCCCTCTCTGTCTTCCCCTCCTCTCTCCATTTCTCTCTGTCCTAGCCAACAACAACAATAATAATAACTACAATAATAAAACAACAAGGGCAACAAACGGGAATAAAAAATAAAAATATTTATTTAAATAAATATTTTAAAAGGTAGTATATATAAGAATATATGTAATGTTCACATAGTACATAGTGTCTACTGATAGTAGATTGCTAAAAGAATCCTACAAATGAATGTTATTCAAATTTTGCTATTATTCCTAATGTAGTTAAAAACAAATATACTAGGTCAGGGACTAGAATTCTCCCAAACTGGTAAAAAAAAACAAAACATTTATATATAAATAATTGTGTTGCCTTTGGTATGTATTAATGTGTTATCACTGGAACTTCAGCACTCCAAGCCAAGTTTTTCATAGAGAGAGACAAAGACAGCACAGGACTGAAGTTTTCCTTCAGTGCCAGGAGGCCTGGACCCAAACCTGAGTTATGTTCATGATAAAGCCAGGGCGTTATCCAAGTGGGCTGTCTTGCTTTGATTTTTAACATCCTTTGTCCTCTAATCGTAACTTCTTTTTTTTAACCTTTTTCTTTTTTTAAATTTTATTTAGTTTCCCTTTTGTTGCCCTTGTTGTTTTTATTGTTGTTGTAGTTATTGTTGTTGTTATCATTGTTAGATAAGACAGAGAGAAATGGAGAGAGAAAGGAAGACAGAGGGGGAGAGAAAGATAAACACCTGCAGACTTGCTTCACCACCTGTGAAGCAAGTCTTCTGCAGGTGGGGAGCTGGGGGTTTGAACCAGGATCCTTACGCAGGTCCTTGGCGCTTTGCACCACATGTACTTAACCCGCTGTGCTACTGCCCAATTCCCATAACTTCTGATAAATAAGATATGTAGGTATGCAATGTAGTTATCAATACATTACAAGTCAAACAGAACAGAACAAAATTTTTTACACATTCCAAAAGGGGGGAAAAGTGCGGATGAAATGAATCATATCTAAGAATTAGTTCTTTTGCACTAGGAAAACTGATAGGTGCACCCTATTAATATAAGCTTCCCCCTAGCTAAATATCTTGAGTGAACTAGGCCCAAAATTTAATGCTTAATAAATGTTTTAAAAGATGTATTTTTATTATTATTATGAAAGTAGAGGGATAAAGAGAAACAAGAGCTCTGTTCAGGTCTGGTGTAAGATATTTCTGGGGATTAAACCAGTGGCTTCTGAGGCCTTGGGCATGCAAGTTGGTTTTCTAATAGGCTGAGCTAGCTCCTCTACCAATAATTAGTTTAGTCATAATTAAAAGATTCCATAACTGCTTTCCTAACTTTGTTAATATAATCATAGGCTTTTATCAGCACACTGTCTATTTGTTTTGTTTATCTTAAATATTGCATATCAGAAATGTCTTAAGGAAAAGATGGGGAGTTGGGCAGTAGCGCAGTGGGTTAAGCGCACATGGCGTGAAGCACAAGGACCTGCATAAGGATCCTGATTCAAGCCCCGGCTCCCCACCTGCAGGGGAGTCACTTCACAGGTGGTGAAGCAGGTCTGCAGGTGTCTATCTTTCTCTCCCCCTTTGTCTTCCCCTCCTCTCTCCATTTCTCTCTGTCCTATCTAATAATGACATCAATAACAACAAAAATAATAACTACTACAAAAATAAAAAGGGGCAACAAAAGGGAAAATATAGTTTTTTTTTTTAAATAAAAAAAAGAAAAAGATGAACTGTTCAAGCAGTGCCATGGTATTCTCTTAGTTTTAAAACACATTTTCAAATATTCATTCTTCATGGAACCCTCTTAAGGAGAAGTTAAAACTCTGAATATGTTTTATGGACAGAAATTGATTTAACACACATCATTGAATAACCCACATCTTCCTGGTCATTTTCATATGGACCAAACATTCACTCTAAAGCCCAGTAAGTACTTATTTCCTCCATGTTTTTTTGAATCTGATATTTCCCACAAGGTTTAGAAACAGTGTCCCAAAGTAAAAAATAACAAAAGAACTTTGCATTAATACAGAGAATTTAGAACCGTAGTCAAATCTGAAGGGAATAAACTCCTCCTTTTTCTTACACTGAAAGGACTTCTCATATACAGGCATCTACCTTTAATAAAGTTTCCTACCTTTGGGGGGTGGAAGGAATAGAATGCACTGCAGTGCTATTTGCATATAATAGCCTGCCAAATTTTTCCCGTTAAATAGTCAGTTTAAAACCTATGTGAAATGTGTTCTATTAGATCTTTGGTCCATACTTCCAGAGGGATAAAAAATAGGGAAGCTTCCAATGGAGGGTATATGGCACTCTGGTGATGGGAATTGTATGAATTGTACCCATCTTATCCCACAATCTTTTCGATAATTATTGAATCACAGAAAAAAAGAAGTTGAAAAATAAGAAAACACAAAGCAGAATTTGGACTGGGTTTGAGGTATTTCTTTTTTTTTTAAACATTCTTTTTAATATTTTATTTTATTTATTTATTCCCTTTTGTTGCCCTTGTTGTTTTATTGTTGTAGTTATTATTGTTGTTGTCGTCATTGTTGGATAAGACAGAGAGAAACGGAGAGAGGAGGGGAAGACAGAGAGGAGGAGAGAAAGACAGACACCTGCAGACCTGCTTCACCGCCTATGAAGCGACTCCCCTGCAGGTGGGGAGCCGGGGTTCGAACCGGGATCCTTATGCCGGTCCTTGTGCTTTGCGCCACCTGCGCTTAACCCGCTGCGCTACAGCCCGTCTCCTGGTTTGAGGTATTTCTACACCAAAGTAAAAGACTGGAGTGGGGAGGAGGGTTCAGGTCCGGAACATGATGGCAGAAGAGGACCTAGAGGGAGTTGAATAGTTACGTGGTAAACTGAGAAATGTTACACAAGTACAAACTACTATATTTTACTGTTAATTGTAAACCATTAATCCCCCAATAAAGAAAAAAGAAAAAATGTATTCTATCCCCATTATTTTGGGTGTGAAACATTAAGATTGTGATTTTAAGAAAGACAATACATTGATTGAACTGAATTCAAATTTAATCAGCCTATACTATAAATACCTAGGAAACTCAAAGTGCCTGAGAAGAGAAGATTTAGAGTGTATGGGGAGGTGGGAGAAGTGAACATTATAACTTTTTCAGATTTACTACTAGATTTGATCAGAGTAGTCAGTATATACATGTCCAATAAGTGAATAAACCAATGACTAACCCAATGGAGTAGCTGTAGTATAAAGGGTAAGAATAATATTTCATGTTATCTGCAGAACAACTGATGGGGGGCCTGGTGGTGGCGCTCCTGGTTGAGCACACATGCTACAATGCACAAGGACCCAGGTTCAAGCCTCTTGTCCCCATCTGCAAGGGGAAAGCTTTGCAAGTGGTAAAGCAGTGTTGCAGGTGTTTCTCTGTCTCTCTCCCTTTCTATCACCCCTTCCCTCTCCATTTCTGGCTATCTCTATCCAATAAATAAATAAAAATAATTAAAAAATTAAAAAAGAACAATTGATGGAAGAAACCAGAACTGATTCCTATTTGCGTTCCTGGTGCTCAATGTTATGTCTACTATACAATATGTGCTCAGTGATCACTATACCAACAATATTGAAACAGCTTGCCTGACCAGCAGTGAGCCCCCATTTCCCACTATGCCATCAGCATCAGTAGATCAGCCAAGCAGTGGGAGGAACCAGAAGCTGGACAAACACCGCTCTAAGACCTCAAATACCCTACCAATACACAAATGTCTATAGTGACCCCATATATTTTAAAGCAAGTGAGTATGTTAATAATAAAGTCTGCTGAAGACCCACAGCAGTTTTTTTCAGCTTCTTATTAAAACTCCAAAGGGGTTATTGGGACTACTAAGTAGAAACACTGGAAGTGACAACATCTCCAGCAAGAGGAAAGACTTCCCAATATGAGAAGCAGAAAGTGTAATTTACATGGGGAACAGCTCACCTTCATCTCTGGCCTGCATCTTTTTGAGCTTCTGTTGTTTCCCATCTTTACACAACACTCTCACGTCATATTCTACACTACCTGATACTCCTCATACAACACAACAGTAAGACACCAAAATATTTTCACTTGCATGATATTGACAACTGTGTTTGCTTATCTGATAGCAGTATTTTTCCAATGTTGTCATAACGCATGAGTGGCTCATTAAATTATCTTAAGTGACTCCCAACCAACATTTGTTTTTTGTAAGTAGAATGAAATGGGGGGGAAAAGATGAAATAGGATAAAATATCAAAGAGCCTCATTTACATAGTTTCATGGAAATTTTCTTTTATAAATGCAAGAAGAGTCACAGTATTCATGCAAACATGGAAAAAGTATTTAGTGTGGGTTGAGGTAAAAAAAAATGGGTTTAAAAGTCTCTGCTATAAATGATTGGCGAGATAATGATAGCTAAGAGGAAGCACTTTAGGATTAGATTTAATGTTTGATTACACTACTGCCATTTCTGTGGTCAATAATCTTGTGCATGATGCCTGCTCTGGGCCTGTTTCCTCATCTGGGAATAGAAGCTATATAATACAGTGCCTGTCTCACAGTCCACATTCAGTAAGAAAACAACTTTCATTATTCTTTGAGAGACATCCATCTCTTGGGAGTCTCTGGCTGCCCTAGGCCTCATTGAGACAAGCAGATCTGCAGAAGGCATTCCAGGACCTATTCAGAAAGGATTTCCCCCCCCCTTTTTTGCTATAAGTATGGTGTTTGGTTCTTAAATATCTGTGCTGGGCTTTGCAATTGTACAAAAGCAAGAACCCAAACTCCTTCATGTTGGGCTAACAACTGGGGGGTCATTTACAAAACAGAGTTCATGTGTGCAGGAACCCAGTCACTGGCCAGCAATAGTCCTGCAATGTGGGCTCCAGCAGCAGGACCCAACACAGAACTGCCCAGAGGGTTTTCTGGTGGCAGTTTCTGAGTCCTCTGCTGTCCCTAAAGACTCCACGCCTTCCCAGGAGCTCATCTCTCACCCAGCCCTGCATGCTTCTCCACAGGGTAGTACTCATCAGCTCTGACTTCTCTGACTTCCTACCAGACCCATACCTTTCCAGGTGGAAGAAGAGGTTAGGAAAGAGATCAGGTGGGAAGACATGAGACAGAGACTCAGGAAAACCATGAAGAAAAAATGAAAATACAGGCAAGAAATGG
The DNA here is from genome assembly GCF_950295315.1 of Erinaceus europaeus. Classification (NCBI taxonomy): domain Eukaryota; kingdom Metazoa; phylum Chordata; class Mammalia; order Eulipotyphla; family Erinaceidae; genus Erinaceus; species Erinaceus europaeus. Next base: position 21,807,035 of record NC_080181.1, on the reverse strand, counting down.
TGAAAGACAGAGACAAAAGTAAAGGAGACTTGGAGTGGAAGGGGGTGGGGGAGAATCTTAGAAAAGTCAATGGGCAGAGATTTCAAAAAGCAGACCAGCAGCTGGGGAGGTGGTAGAGTATGGGAGTAGTATGCAGAAGGTGCTAAGTTTGATTCCCCAGCATGGCTTATGCCTGAGTGATGCTCTGGTTTTCTTTTTAAAACCGCTAAATGAAAATTTAAAAATAGGACAATTAAAGAAGAAAACAAAAAACTAGGTGTACAACAACAAAAAAACTGCAAAGGGGGGGGAAGTCATGCAAGAAGCTATAAGAAGAGATCACCCGCAATTCCAGTTTTGTTCATTCTTATTTTTTAATTTTAAAGATAATTATTTATTTTGGATAGAGGCAGAGATAAGTTGAGAAGGAAAGGAAGACAGAGAGAGAGTGGATGAGATACGTGCAACATTGCTTCACTGTTTATGAAGCTTCCTCTCCCCTGCAGGTAGCAATCAAAGGTTTGAACTCTGGGCCCTTGGACACTATAATGTGTGTGCTCAAACAGGTGCACCACCATCTGGTACTCTCATTATTACTTTTATTAATTATTTTATAAAATTATTTATTTTTCATGAAAGACACACACACAGAGAATGGCACTAGAGCACTGCTCAGCTCTGATTTATGGTGGTGTTGGGGACTGAACCTGTTGCCTCAAAGCCTCAGGCCTGAAAAGTCTTTTTGCATAACTATTATGCTGTTTCCCCAGCCCTATTAATTACTTATTTTACTAGAGCACACTCATCTATGGCTTATGGTGGTGCTGAGGCTTGAACCTGGGACCTCAGGAACCCCCCCCCCTTGTTTTATAATTTGCTACCATGGTTATTGCTAGAACAGCAGGACTCCCATGTTCCTGGAGGCCATATTTTTTCCCTTTATCATTCTTCTTGATAGAGAAAGAGGGAGAGAGACAAAGAGAAGGGGAGACATCTGCGACATTGCTCTACTGTTCAAAAAGCTTCCTTGAATAGTGGGGGCAGGGGCTTGAGCCTGTCTTCAAACATGGCAACGTGTGCTCTCTGTCAGGTGAGCCACCACCCAGCCCTTAACTTATTCTTCTCTTAGAAGGAGCAGTGATCAGGCAGACAGAGCAAGGAGAAAGGGAACAGGGACTCTTTGAACTCCCAGTCCCCTCCCTGTTCCACACAAATCAGGTTGTTAGGTCTGACTTGTATCAAAGAAACACAGGGCACAGGTTCAGGGTCCTTTAGAGAAAGAGACTCAAAGAGCTCTTAGATTCTAGCTGAGCTGAAAAAGAACACAGTCCCTCTGACCCTCCCTTGCCAGGTGCCACTCAGGTGTTCTCAGGCCTGGCCCAGTCCTCCAGAGACAAGATTTCAGCTGCTAAGTAGGCCAGCTCTGAGCTCTGTCTCTTGGGGAGCATCTCTTCCCAATCTCTGAGTCCCAGCTTGCATCAGACACATTTGAGGACATTCAGACCTTTTCCTTGGTGGCTTATAGTGCTCCTCTACTTTTTTTTTTTTTTTTCCATTTCACAGACTTCAGAAAATAAAGAGCAGAGGCCTATTACCATGATTTGGGTGGCCATCACAGGAACATCTTGGCTTTTTTTACATTTTGCCTCTCTGTCTTCTGGGCTTGCCCCTCCCCCTCAGGGGCCATGAGAGGATTTGGACAGACCCTTTCTCTCTGGATCACTCAGATGTCCGTATCACCAGCAGAGTCACAGTATGTGAAACTACCACAGCCTCAGCTTATATGTAAGGGGTTCAGGCCTGGGCTGGGGGTGGGGGGGAGCCTGACCTCCAGTCTTGTGAGCACCCCCACCCCCAAAATGTAAAGGTTTAAATGCAAAGCCATGTCTTCTTAGCTTAAATGAGCAGGAGCCAAGCTGATCACAGTTTCTCAGCACACAGGCTCCTTCAGTCTAAAGGCAGCTGTGACTCTAGAGGGTGAGAAAGAAAGAAGAAGGAACCTGCCATTAAGAAAAACACCAGCTTCAGAAAAACCTCCAGCGGTGGGGTGAGGCCCATGGGCATCTCCAGCTCGGTGGGGAGGAGCAAAGGGTCCTAAGAGCAGGCATTTAGCATTGATACTCCAGTGTCTGGGGCCCAGACACAGAGCAAGAGGAAAAGGGAGGGAAGCCATCACGTGGCCAGGCGGGGCCTGAATGGGATGAAGGACAGAGTGAAGGCCTCTGCTGGGCCTCAGGCCTGCAGCCTGGGCCCAGAGTGGCTCTCTGCCATGCCATTCCTACTGGTGGTCATGTCCACTCACCAAAACCTGAGGCTTCCCCTTAAAATGGAGGTAAGGGTGGGGGGATCAATCTACCCTGTCAGTCTGGCTCAGGTGGTCATGAGGGGTAGCCTCAGTCCCTCGGGGTTCCTGGAGCTGCCTCTGAGGCAGAAATACAGAGCATCTTTGAGGATAGCTGCTCTGCCTGTGGGGAGGTGGGCAAAATGCTCAAAATACACTAAAAGCAAGGGCCAGGACCCAAAGGGGTCTCACTCCCTGTTTCTCTGGACTCCCTGTGGGATGCCTGTGTGCAGGATTTCTGCAGAAGATAGTCCATTTTGTTAAGCCTTTGAATATTCAAATTGAAAGTATCGCGCAATCATTGATTGTCAAATCATGGGTTTCTAGAGGTTTTAAATACTTGGCATGAGGGGGAAAAAACTCAAACCTATAACCGAAGGTATAAAACATTAATTCTGTTTGTCTCCTGCTCCAGGAACCTGGATGCAGCTGGATGCTTTGTGAAACTTTAAAAATGTTGCATCTCTGCTTCTCTCCTTGCACAGAGCCTCCCAGGTGCTGAGTCCCTGCAGCTGCAGCATCCAGCCGGCCCGGCCTCTGCTGACCACGATGTCGGGTAACTAGGCTGCTTCTCCTGGGGGTAGGATCACGCGGGCCAGGGGCATTTCGATCTGGGTGTGTTTCCAACATTTTTCCTGCACAGAACACAGAGAGGCACAAAGTCAGGGCATGCAAGTGTGAGCTTGTGAGCTGGGGAATCTCCAGAGGGGTCACTGGGGCAGTGCGGTGGCCGTTGTAATTCGGCCCCTGAAACCCAGGGTTGAAGGCCCAGAGGCCAGAGTTTGGCCCTGCGGGCGTCCACGTCCCGGGGTCCCCACCCACCTGCCCTCACACTTTGCTGCAGTTGTAACCCTGGGACTTGGCGGCGCCAACTCAGCTCCAAGAAACAGCGGCGGGGGGAGCTAGAGGCGCGCAATGAGCCTGGGTGCCAGCGGGGCGCGCCGGCCGCACGGAGCCAGCAGCGGCGGTCCCGGGGGGCACCCGAGCCGCGCCGGCCGCCCCGGGGGCACAGAGCTGGCCAGCATTCGGACAGAGGCGCAGCGGGCGGGCAGGGCGCGCGGCCAGGCGCTCGGGACCCCGGGGTCTAGGCGACGAACAGCGCGCGACCTCCTCTCCTGGAGAGACCCCGGCTGGAAGCCGGGGGCCGGGGGCCGCCTACGGTCCAGCTGCGGTCTGTGCGGTGACCAGGCGAGGCGCTAGCGGCTGCCACTGTCGCCGAGCGCCCCAGGCCCAGCCCCTCCCGCGCGCGGCCCGGCGCTCGCTCGCTGCAGGCTGGAGGCCAGGGCCCGCCGCTCCGCCAGAAAGCTCGCTCGCCCGCCCGCCCGAGCGCCGAGCCGGCCTACTCACTGCGGCTCAGCCGGGCCTCCGGGGGCCGAGGCGGTCCCCGCTCTGGCGCTGGGGCTCCCTCCCCGCCGGCCTCTCCGCGCGCTGGCGGCGGCTCCAGCCAAACCGGCCCAGCCAGCCCCGGGGGCGGCCCCTTCGGGAGGGCAGCCTCCTCCCCGCCAGCGCGCGCGACATGCAGCCCCGCAAGGCGGCTCGCAGCGGGCGCAGCGCGGACTCCAGCCCCAGCCTCAGCACGCCGCCGAGCACAGTCCGCAGCTGAGAGGGAGGGGTGGGGAGAGACGGGAAGAAAGGAGAGCAGCAGCGGGGCCAGAGGAGGGGGAGACAAAGATGGAGAGTGGGAAAGGCAGAGAAAGAGGGCCAGGGGAGAAAGAAAGCAGCAGGAAAAGAGATGGAGGAAAGAGGGGGTGGGAGGGAATTCTCTTGTCTAGTTCCTCACTGGGGTTCGTCTGGTATAGTCCTTCGCCCATTAAAGAACAGGGCTCACCAAACCCCACCTGCCCACTGCTGGCCCCAGGGCTGGCGTTCAGACCAAGGTCACCTAGAGGTCGTTGCCTCTACAGAAGCAGAAGCCACCCCTGGCCGGGGGAAGAAGGGACTTGGTTTCCACACCTCTGGGAGTATCTCGGAGGGGTGGGCTAGGCAAGTTGCAACAGGAGGGAGAGCATCCCCTCCTTTGGTCCATGGCACGTCCTACCAGGGCAGCAGACTGGGCTCAGTCCCAGGTCGCTCCAGCTTGGTTAGCTAAGGCTGTGAACCACATAGACCAACTCTCCACATTCCTGAGCAGTGAAATACTTCCTTGGTTTTGTGGTCTACTACGCAGAGACCCAGTATGGGATGGGTGGTCTCACTGATTTCCAAAGACTTTGTTCCTACTGGGCCCCTGAAACAAGTCCAGTCTTTCTGGGTCCTTTGAAATACAACACATTGGAGTTTCTTTTCCACACTTAGAAACCTGGCCATGGGTTCCATAGTCTCTAAGAAGGACCTTCACACCCCAGCTGGACACCTAGACCCCACACTTGACCACTGACTCGGCTGCTTTTCCCCCAGAGAAACCAAAGGTGTATCAAGGTGTCCGGGTGAAGATCACCGTGAAGGAGCTGCTGCAGCAGAGAAGGGCCCACCAGGCAGCCTCGGGGGGAACTGTAAGCATAAACCTCTCACTTAACTCCCAGTTCCTATCAGACCTCATTCACTGAGCCTGGAAAGGTGCAGAAGCCACCCTAATCCCAGTGACCAGCCCTAGTCCCAGCTTTCCTCAGATGTCCTTCTATCGTTTGTTCCACTTAATCCCAATTCACCACAAAGAACAGCGGGGTCATGTTATGGGGTTCAGGCCTCAGGGGAGCCTATTCCTCCCTGACCATAGCTGAGCTGTAAGGGTGTGTTGGTCCAGTGCAGGGAGATTGCAGCCAGACCAGCAGGTGAGAAAGATAGAGGAAGATGTTGTGCATGCCCTCACATTCCAATGAAAGTATTTTAAAATTCTCACGTCATTTTAGGGAGTTCTTCGAGGATAAAAATCTATGTGGAACAATCTCCCCCCTCCCCCTTCTCATTCTAGAACTCTACTTCCCAAATCAGTTATCTGTGAATCAAGTCACTGAAAGCTTCCATCAGAAAGGGACTATGTCTCTGCAGAAGAGACAGCCTGAATTACAGAATTACTTCCTTAAGAGGTCACAGAGTCTTAAGCAGCTGGAGGCTATCGTGAGATTGGTGTGAGGCCATCTAGATTGGTAAGGGTGCCCTGTCATCATTTATATATTCTAACATGGACAGTCCTGTCCAGAAAGCTTCTGCACTAGTAGAAGCAAATAAATTAAGTAGGTTATTATCCAGGAAGGGCGAGTGATCACTGACAGCCCTTGACCATACAATAGCTTGTGGGTTGGTTTGGGTGTAGGTGTGTAGTTGTAGACTTTGACAGCTGAGTCCCATGCTACCTACCAGTTATAGTTCTGTCTCCATTGCTTTGGCAACTGCCACCACAGCATTTGTACCCCATGCTGTTTGTGTGCAATCCAGGACTCTATGAAATGGGTTTTGTAGGAAAAGGCAAATAGTACAGGGCATAGATTCTAGAATCAGTGATATGGGGTTCAGATCTCAGCTCCTGTGTGTCAAGATGAGTAAATTACTCAGTCTCTTTTGTCTTTCTTTTTTTTTTTTTGTCATTATTATTGCCATTGTTGATGTTGTTTGTTGTTGGATAGGACACAGAGAAATGGAGAGAGGAGGGGAAGACAGAGAGGGGGAGAGAAAGATAGACACCTGCAGACCTGCTTCACCGCCTGTGAGGGGACTCCGCTGCAGGTGGGGAGCCGGGGGCTCGAACTGGGATCCTTACGCCGGTCCCTGCGCTTTGCGCCATATGCGCTTAACCCACTGCACCACCGCCCGACCCCCCTCTTTTGTCTTTCTTCCACTATCTTTAAACTGTAGTGAATAGGACTGTGAGAGCGGGACATGAATCACTGCAGATAAAGCACTTAGAAGAGTGTTGTTGTTGTTTTTCACATAGTAAGTGCTTAATAAAAATTGTCATCATTACTATTTGTAAAAAGCAACTGGACTGAAATTACAATCAAGGATTGAAAGCCAGGAATTTAGTCATGTCCACTCACACCCATTGTTCAGAGTTTAGACTTCACGTGTGAGTGTGCTGTGGTATATGGCAATGTACATTTGCTGGAGAAGTTAGTACCTCCACAGGTACAATTCCCACTATCACAAGAAAACCTCCTTCCATTTGTAGAGGGTTTCACAGTGGTCCATTTAAAGCAATTTTGCATACTCATTATCTCATTTAGTTCTTACCTATAACAACCAGGGGGGATAAGCTGATCAGGTATCTAAATGCATCTCTTACAGCTAAAGTTTAAAGTCTTGCAATTATTCACAATAGAGCTAAAAATAGGACCAAGTCTTCTTCTTTCCAGGTTAAAACAAAACAAAACAAAACAAAAAACTTCCATACCTCTTGGCTGCCTAAATTCATCTTTCTGCAGATCCAGCTGTGTTGAACAGCAGTCTGGTAGTCTCAAACCATCAGCCCCTTCAATGTAGAGATGGCTATAAAATATTAATAGAGCCAGGATCAAGGGAACTGGGAACTGCTTCTGGAGCAAAAAGAAAAAAGGAAAAAAAAAAAAAAAAAAGATCACCCAGATCTTCATAACAAAAAACGTGATCCTTCATTAAGGAGCTTTGATGCCTGTTAAAATTCTACTCCAGCTGCACCTGGAGAAGTCACATTCGGATGTGAAGATTCAGTTACCATTGTCCCCTGATAGACTGGCTTAGTCACTGCTCTTTTGTTAGCTAGCTGCAGAAACGAAAGAGAGGGAAGAAACATTTCCCTTGTTTATCTTACTAGTATCTATTCCAAGTTTTTCTCAATTTTCCCCTTGAAAAATAGTAAGGCATTACTTCCGAACCAGTGCCTTGCAGAAACGTGCAAAGCCCCTGCCTCTATGCTACCTGGAAGATTATATCTGCCTCAGAGGCACATAGAACTGACACCAGAGCCAGATGCAAAATCCTTCACTGGGAATCCATAAGAAGGGCCTGGGATTCTAGGAACACTCGAGGTTATGCTCAGCAGACAAGAATGGCACCTCCAAGGGAATAAAGATTGCTGCTCTTTGGTGTAGACCCTTCTGGCTTAAAAAAGATGATCTCCAGTTTGTTCAGTTGTTCAGTGATGCTTCCAGGAAGCTTTAAACTAATGAGAGAGAATTAATTTTATCGAAGAGGGAAGACATTTATCCTAGTTGGCTGTAAACAATTTAAAATTTTAAGAAGACCGTTGTGAATGGAAGTTACAGATTGAGATAAATCTCTCTCAAACAGGCCCAGTAGGAACATGTGCATGCCAGATTTGTAAATGTGATTTAAAAAGCCATTCCAGCCAGATCAAGTTGCAATCATCTCTCACACACATTTCTTTTTTAACAACTAGAATTATGTGAAACCTGAGCTGGTACTTATACTTATCGAAAGACATAGTTTATCCTTTTATTTTTATCATCATCTTTTTTAAATAGCCATGATGACTTTTTATAAATCATAGACTGTGTACTTGGGTGCTGTCTGAAATCTAAGGGAGAGGTGCCTTTCTTTTTTATTGTCGGAGCAGTGTAGAAAGTGAACCCGTGACTAGAAAGATAATATCAAGTAGGATATTGTAAACATACCTGAGGGAGATAACTAAGGAGGCAGACAAACAGACCATTCCGGGGGGAGGAATGGGGTTAATGAGAACTGTACAGTGAAGCAGGCTTTTTAAAAACCCACTCCTTCCAAGTTCTTTAGCTCAAACTGCAGCCAAATATTTGCATAAAGAGCTGGTGAAGGATTCCAGCTTCCTGGTTCATGACATTACAGCATGGATCATTTTCAAAATTAACACCACCTCCTGTTTCAGCAGTGGCTGACGGTGCAGGCTGGCAATGGCTCAGTGTTCAGGAGTAAGTATACCCTGTAACTCAAGAGAGAGGTGTGGTGAGCAGGCTTCCCAGCACAGAATCACAGAGCTATGCAGGTCCCTTTAAACTTTAAAACCTCCAACTGAAACCTTTAAAAAAAGAGAGAGTTCTGAGTTATTTGGTTAATACTCTTTATCAAATCAACTGGAACTTACAGGCTGCTGCACTTCAAACAATTAAGAGGAGCAACATACTAGAAAAAAAAACTTCCATAGAAAAATTATAAAAGAAGGTACAAAGAAACAAAATATTTTCTCATGAACTAGATTTTAGATAAGCTCTAAGACCTAATATATATTTCAAAAGGCATTTTTATTTCAATATTTCCTTGCTATCTAGAATTGTTTTTATGAATATTTTTAGCTACCTGGGATTAACAAGGTTAGAAATCATGTCCTTTTGAGTGAATACATTTCTGAGATTAAGTACCCAGGTAGTATATAGAATTTTGAGAGAAAGTATCAAGTAAATCATAGATAGGTGAGACTAAGCAAATATTAGTCCTTATTCATTTTAAATCAGTTTACTAGGAAGGCTTCTTGAGAGTTTCCTTAAAACTCTTACATTTCTGTACATGCAATTATTTAAGTTAATTTTTTGTCAAAATCAATAACCTTTCAAAGCTCAGTGCGTGAACCTGATATATGTTTTTCTTTTAAATTTCCCAGCATACATAAGAAATGAAATCAAAGTATAATGTAACTTTGCTTGTATTTATGGGTGACATTTTTTTTTTTTAGTAGAAAGAGTTTGACTTACCTAGAGAAGGCAACAGTTTACATGGAAGTGTTTTAGTGTTCTCTTTGTAGAGGCTGATTTCACTTAGGCTCCTGCTCATGTCCTTGCTTTGACAGCTGTCTGGAGACAACAGCGTGCACCTTTCAGACCCCATCACACCATCTTCTGCAGGTCAGTACAGCCAGCATTACAATTCTCTTCAAAAACTTTTTCAAAAGTCCATCTCCAAAATCTTTCAGGGCTTGATACAGAGGGTTAAAATAGGCACCGCCATTTAATTGAAATCCAACCAATCAGAAGGGGAAAAGGCAGAGTGACTCCAGATGTGAGTCCAGCAAGGAAACAAGTGCATGTTTCTATCCTCCATTCTCATCTATCTATTCTCTACTGGCTCTTCTATCCCAAGAATCTGTTTTTCTTCTTGTTTAGTCCAATTCTTCACCCCCCTGCCAAGAAATTAAAGTTGATTGAAAAGTCCAAATTGTTTACAAAAATTCATCTATTGGGGCATTCTATATGATAGAATAAAGGCGACCTGAGGTTCTATCATTATTCTTGTGCTCTTGTTCCTTTAGTTCCTTCTAGCCGACAGGGGCTTCCCTTCTTTTCTTTTCTCTCTTTCCAGAAAGCAGTTCAAGTAAGTGTAAGTTTCCTCATCCCATTAGGAATCACTGTATTACATAAACACTCCTACCTATGCCACTCAACAGCTAAGAGTCTAAGGAGGTTATATATAAGGAAATTTGTGCTTATAGTGGCTCACTACTGAAAGTGTCACTTTAACTTCATCTTAAAGGAACCTTGAGGCATCAAAAATTCTAATAATCTGTCTTCCCTCTGATGGCTAACTCTAGGCTTATTTTCTCTGAGCTTTCGTGGGTAATAATCACAAATCGAAGCTATTCACATTAAAATGAAAAAAAAAAGGGGGCCATGTTCAGAATTATCCTTGTTTTGTGTTGAACCATTTATTTTAATTCCACTATTATGTTAAGATAATCACTAAAATGCTATAGCTTTAGTATTTTAAAATTTAAAACAAGCAGGGGTCAGGTCACCACCTGATTTAGTGCATACACATTAAGCATAGTGCACGAGGACCTGGGTTTAAGTGCTCAGTCTCCACCTGCAGGGAGACAGTGAACAGTGCTACAGGTCTCTCAATCTCTCCCTCTCTCTCCTCCTTCTCCCCCAGTTTCTCTGTGTCTCTATCGTATATACGTTTTTTTTTTTTCATTAAAAAAAGCAATCCCAATTTGTACCCTACATTCCTGGTTTCCATTTTTCTAATTCACATCGCCATTCATATCATTCATCATAATTTAAATCACTGAGGAATGCGAACTTTCAGAAAGCGATAATCCTAAAGCAAGAGCACTGTGGGTTTTCCTACACCTCAAACAACTCTACAAGCCATTTCCAAAAGGAGGTTTATCCAGCCTCAGAGAGGGTTGGATGCTGATGCGTTATAATCCAAGAAAGTGAAGGCTGACTGTGACAGCTGCTCACAGATTGGCAGATTGGATCACCTTCTTTTATTTCTGTTCTAGGCACATTACAGACAACTTGCATACTATTAACCAGATTCATTTCACTAGACTCGAATTAGCTAAGGCAATGAAGAAGAAGAAGAAGAAGAAGAAGAAGAAGAAGAAGAAGAAGAAGAAGAAGAAGAAGAAGAAGAAGGAGAAGAAGAAGAAGAAGAGGAAGAAAATCAGATTGTTTCTCTACCTTTCTATTAAGTATTGTTCTCTGTGCCCAGGCAAGGTCCCCTTGTAAATATTCATCATCCAGAAAAGAACTCTATTCAAATCTGTAAATGCAATTTATAAGCAAAATATCTTTTTCATTCTCTTCCAGGGCTGTATTTGAAGCCTGAGCCAATTTCATCCACACCCAGTTATTTTCAACCACGAGACTTTCCCAGTTGTGTTTCTTGTGAAGAAATCCCAAATCTCCTCGACCAGATCTTTGATTCCTACCTTCAGACAGAGACGCACCTGGACCCTTCACTCAGTTCCATGCAAAGCACTCCACACTGTTTGCAAGACAGCTTCCAGGCTGCCCCTTTCTGCTTTAACCAGAGCCTGGTAATTTATCTCAGTTCTTTACAAAACCTGATTATTGCTTACTGTGGGATAAGGCTTTGTGAGAGTTTGCATCACCTCATAAGAAATCCCACAAATACTATCAACAAGGAAGTCATCTGAGGGTTCCTATGCACATAACCCAGGTTTAAGACTGGCCTCCACCACACTGAAGGAAGCTTTGGTGCTGTAGTGTCTATCCTTCTCTTTCTTTTTATCTGGGAAAAAAAAAGTCATCTCAGAGTAGTGAAGCCTGGTAATGAAAAATAGATAGACAGATAGTCTGACAGACAAATAGATAACTTCATGCCTACAGAAATAGCTACATACTCCAGGGTATAAATTTCTGGACACAAAAACAACTATGATTTCCAAATCATTTGTGCCCAAGTAACTTGGCATGGGGAAATTAAAAAAAAAAAAAAAAAGAGGTTTTCTGGTCATGTTCCTTTACTGTTTCAGTATTTATTTAATACTTTGTGAGAGAAAGAGAGAGACATCAGAGCTCTGTTCTGATATACATATGCAATGCCAGGGACTGAAGCTAGGCCTCACACATGCATGACCATGCACTACCCACTGAGCCACCTCCCCCATTTAATTTTTTTTTGTCATGACTGTTTCAGGTCATATAGAAAGACAGATACAAAGAAAGAAGAAAAGCTACCATGTCACCAGTGTTTCTCCCAGTGCTGTGGGTGTTGGGCTCAAACCTGGCTTGTATACATGGCAGGGCCAGTGCACTGTCCTGAACTATTTTTTCAGCCCTCATTTAATGTTTTTTAGACCTATGATTGAAAATTGCTTACTTAAACAAGGACCTTTGGGCTTTTTAAGTTCTCGAAAATTGAATTAAGGCTATTTCTACACAGAACCAAATTACCACTTACCACAATAAGACACATGTGTGACCACTGAGCTGGCTCTAATTAGTTTTTTTTCATCTGTATTAGACATAAGCACTCACTTGTGTCTGAAATGTTTTTTTCAAATTGATACCCTAATCCTTGCAAGATTTGGATGATCTCTTCTCGATGATATTCAACTGTTTGAAAATGTGTTATCATATAAAATGGAATAAGGTTTTCACTTGTAGGTAGCAGTTGTTCTAGATAGATGTCTTTTTAGATATGTATTTCATTTTTCTTACTTTTAAGAATCATTTTGAAAAAGCAAGACCCAAATACTTTCTTCTTTTGATTTGTAAGAGCCTGTGCAGGCATCAGACTAAATTTGAAGGGGACTAGAAGTTAACTGCACAGAATATGCGTGGACAACCCCTAACCATACAGTTAGTTCCCTTCTAGTTCCCCAGTTAGGCTGTCTCAGTAATAGATGCAGCTATGCTTAGGAGAAAGTGTAAGGGAGGCTTCTCTACAGGAGATATGACTTCAATGACAGGAAAAGTATTACTGCTTCTGGGAGATTTCTGGACCCTGGTTGACTGAAGATTATCTCTGCCTTGTTCTCCACAGTCAAGTGTATGAAGAAACACCCAAGGTGCCACCTGCAGCTTAATTTATGGCACACAGCAGGGATCCAATGCGCAGGTGACTGGAAGCACAATGGGATTTTGTGCCTTAAGAATAAAGCATCCTCTAAAGTATGGCTATAACAAAGAGAGCCAGTGAAGCAAAGCAATTTATTGTTAGGAAAGAAATAGGTAAATATAGAACGTGGCCTCATGAAATCATGCAGTCAGCAAATAAATTACTTCTGCAGACTTGGGTTGGGTTGGGTGTTGTGTTGTATGCATAGATGTGTGTGTTTTGTTTTGTTTTTCCTGATTCCCAATGTTCTTCGTCTGTGTTCATAAATCCACTCTATTCAGCTTCTTTAATCCTGTCTAAGTTACCAAGCTCTTTGTTCCCCGGTTTTCATTTCTCTAGACTCCAGGATCGACTTTGGATTCCTCCTCTCTTTCTGGCTCCTTAGACTACACCTATTTACCTGCTCAGCTACCTTCATATGCTCCAGAGAACTACAATTGTCTTCCTTCTCTGGACACCAGACACTGTGGCAATCCTTCCGAAGACTACTCCTACCCTCCATTGCCCCCACACAGCCAGTACGACTGTTTGCCTGCCGGCAGCTCCTCAGTCTGCTACTGTGCATCCTGTGAGGCCGACCACTTAGACACCCTCCGAGCATCGGAGTATTTCTCCTGTCCCAGTGCAGACTATGTGGACTTTGCTCCTTCATTGCCATTAGCCAGTGATTTCTCTAAGAGGGAGACAAACTGTGACATCTGCTATAGCTAATGGAAATTGCATTTATTTGGAACATGACATGTGCATCTCGACTGTTCTACCACACAAATGACAGAATGAAATTTGCAGCCAGTTAACAACATTTCTCCAGTGCCGTTGACATGTCTCCATTTTCAATTTTCTGATGCGTACTTAGGCACGAATAGGAAATCCTCAGGCCTGGTTGTAGTGTCATTCCTACTTTGTATGCTGTTGGTTAACATTTTTGTAGGAATCATTCAGCTGTTTCACTTTTCTTTTCTATGTAACGAACAAATTCTAATTTTTTTTTACTAATAAAAATAATTTTGTTTTACTAAATGGTGGATCGTTTTTAAAGCTTCTAATTGTTTCATGGTATCAATTATGGAAATTACTCTTCAGCATTTAATTTCTCAAATGACTAAGAATTTGAAATTGTTTTAATAAGGTGCAGTGCCCTGGCTCCTGGGGAAATGGAAGGTACACACAGCTGACATGGCTGGAAAGAGAGGCCTGGACTCACTTCAATATGTGGGGTTTCAGCAGAGAAATATATTTATGAATCCTGTTTCTCATAACTAACATTAGTCATTGACATGTTAAAGGTAATATTTGTGTATTTATTTATCTATTTATTTATTGGACAGAGAGAAATTGAGAGAGGAGGGGGAGACGGAGAGGGAGAGAGAGACACCACAATTCCATCTAGGTGGGGATCAGAAGCTTGAACGTGAGTCCTTGCACATTGCAATATATGTACTCTACCAATCCCTTAAATGTGAAAATTTTTTTAAGGCACATCTTACCTACATCAACATTAACCTGTAGAAGCTTCTTTTTTCATTTTCAAAGTAGAGTCTCATAACTTTCTGGGCAAATCTTCTTTCTCTGGAGACCTACAATGCATTTTTGGTACACAGGAGAGTTTAAAAGTTGTTGTCATCTTGTATTTTGGAATTTCTGCCTTAGGTTCTTAAATATGTATTGCTGTGTTTACAAAATGACGGATAGGATTGACAATGTTGTTTACAATTAAATTTCAGTATTTACCTTCTCTAACCAATACACTTAAAGAAGCCTGGCTGTTTTCAAGGTGAAGAAGAATTACTTACGCTGGCTTTTCTTGATGGTACTGTTTGCGGAGGGCATTAAAACACAAGATTTAATGCCTGCAGTGCAGTCCAGGAGAGGGCAGGGGGCATTTTCCATGCCCCAGTGTTCAGCACAGTAGCAATAATACTAGCATCACTACTAGTAGGCACAGCTACCATTTTCTGAGCCCACCCTGTGTGCCAGAATTGTTTAATGGGTTTTTTTCACACATTAACTTATTTAATTTTCATAACAACACTGGAAACAATATGAGGAGCCCACGGCACAGAGAAGTTAAGTCTTCTGTCTATTGCCATCCAGTTATTAAGCATTAGACGTCTGAAAGATACCAAAGCCATGTTTTTAAGTCACTCTGGTGGTGAAATAGTTTACCTACAATTTTTGCAAGACCAGTCAGGAACCTATGGAATCATCCCCCAATTAGCTCCAACTTCCTTATCCACACAAAATTGTGTTCCTACCACAACTAAGCCAAAGCTCCCCCCAGAAAAGCCAGAATATCCACAGGATACAAAAGTATCAAGCAAACATGTATTAATCTGCCACTTGGAAGACAGAAGGCAAGAAATTAGCTATGTGACACCTCAGTGGTGCTCTTTATATAAGATACAGTATGCTTTCAAAATGACACCTTGTAGCCAGGGAGGTGGCTCAGCAGGTATAATAAGTGCTTTGCAAATCTGAGGCCTCACAGGTTCAATCCTCAGTGCCAAATACAACTAAGTAGTACTCTAGAGTCTCTCTCATAAAATAAACAGAATTAATCTTAAAAAAAAAAAAAAAATGACACCATCTAATCATCCCCTCCCTGGGGACTCCATGAAGGCTTGGTCAAACAGAACATGTTAGAACTTGCCTCATGGGATAGCTGTATCAAGGAAGCAGAACAAATGCTGCCCTTTTGAGATGCCAATAAAATTGAAATTTTAATAGTTTGAAATTAAATTAGCACTGACCTGTTGCCAATAGATCTTTGTTCCCAGAGACCAAAGCGCCTCCACACCTGCCACCCTATGCCCAGCAGCTGTCCCTCAGGGACAAAGACCAGAGGACTCAAAATGTCCATTGATTGGCACCAAAATTGCCCCACTCTACCCTCTGGATCAGTTTTCTGGCAGCTCTAACAGAAGCTCTCTTCTAGAGTCCCTGTTGCTAATTCTTTTTCTTTTTTTCCTCCTTTTGCTGAGGTTTGGTTTCTACACTACACTACGAATCCACTGCTCTTAGTGGACTTTTCTTTTTCTATTTTATTGGATAGGACAGAGAGAAATTGAGAGGGGATGGGGAAAATTGAGAGGGAAAGAGAAAGACACTTGCAGACCTGCTTCACCATTTGTGAAGCAACCCCTCTGCAGGTGGGGAACCAGGGGCTCGAACTGGGATCCTTGCTTTGGTCCTTGCACCTTATACTTGTGCCTTGTACTATATGCACTTAACCTGGTGTACCACCGCCCAGCCCCCTTGTGCTTTAGTTTCTGCCTAAACCCAGTATGGAAATACGTTCAAAGAGGAATATGAGTTAAGGGCTAATATAGCTCCTGGACACCACAATGGACAACTCTACTTATACGTGGTCTTTGATATCTTTCCAGAAATTTGGGCCAGCGGATCATCTGGTACATTATGTGGTGAGTGAATGCTGTCTCTTAACCTCTATGGCTCACATAGGACAGCTCCAGAGTCTTATAGCAGCACTGGAACAATCCCCAGTCTCCCCCAGCACCACCCATCTGGGAGACTGGGCAGAACAAAGAGACACTGTGAGAAAGACAAGGCTCTAAGTTTAGTACACATCTGTATTTTTGATACCTTATGTATCTGATATTTATGGTCCCCTGTCTCACTTTGAAAAACACTGATGTACTCAATGTCTGAATTGCTTGAGTATGGAAACCAGCAGGCCAGTAATCAAGGATATTTCCCTGTGCCAGGAGGACAGTGTGCATTGCTGCCTTTAATCCTTAATAACACAAGTTAGATGCTGGTATTGCCCTTATTTTATCCTCAATGAAGTTGAATCTTGGAGAGATAAAAAATAAATAAATAACTTACCTAAGGTCATGCCAGCAATAAATCAATGCTCTGGGAGTCGGGCAGTAGAACAGCAGGTTAAGCACAGGTGGCGCAAAGCAAGGACCTGCTTAAGGATCCCGGTTCGAGCCCCCGGCTCCCCACCAGCAGGGGAGTCACTTCCCCTCTCTGTCTTCCCCCTCCTCTCTCCATTTCTCTCTGTCCTATCCAACAACGACGACATCAATAGTAACTACAACAATAAAACAACAAGGGCAACAAAAGGGAATCAATACATATTTTTAAAAAATCAATGCTCTAGCCTGTCTGATGCCATGACCTAAACTTCTAGAAGTCCCTATATATACTTTCTGAGTATCACAGCAACAGGAATAATTTCTCTGGAATTTGACAGTTTGCCCTGATAAGCACATGTATCTCTGAAGCCAGTTCCTTATGCCACAGAAGCATTTAGTGAAACTACAAATGGAATTGTATTTGTTTATTGGATAGAGACAGAGACATTGATGGGTATGGGGAAGAGAGGGAGGGAGAGAGACAGACATTAGTAGCATTGCTTCACACTTGTGAAGTTTCTCCCCTGTGGGTGTGGATCAGGGGCTTAAACCTGAGTCCTTTAGCCTGGTTACAGGCGTGCTCAATCGCTTGTACCATCGCCTGGTCCCCATAAGTGGAAGTTTAAATAAATGATTTTGTTAGAACCACTTCACAGATTAATGAAACAAAAATATTAAATGCTGTTGTGTACAAGGCTACTGTTACTTTGAAATGTCATCAAAGACTAAAAGTGGATGTAATGTGAGAATTTTGATACTGGGTGAATTTAAGTTAAAAAAAAAAAAAAGTATGGAGCAGGTGTGGCACATCTGGTTGAGTGTACATGTTACAATGCACACGGACCCAAGTTCAAGCCCCCGGGCCCCTCCTGCAGGGGAAAAGTTTTGCAAGTGGTGAAGCAGGGTTGCAGATGTCTCTCTTTCTCCCTCTCTGTCTCCCCCTACCCTCTCTGCTGTCTCCAATAGAGATAAGTTAAAAAAAAAATTTTAAGTACATAGACTGAATTTTCAAATTCTTGAGAAATTTAAATTAGGCCAACTCTTGAAGCCTACGAGAGATAAGATGAGACAAATTTGAAGGTAGTAAACCTTTGGAAACTATTACCTGAGGCAATGTCCTAGAGTAGTGACATCTTGGCAGGTGGCCTAAGTCTGCAGGTGACATAAGGGAGCAAGATATAGATAAGGGCAACTGAAATGATGGAGCTGGGGCAGGAGGCAAAGGGTGTTGAGAGGAAGTGCTTCCTTGTGATAGAAAATATATTTACTCAATAAAAAAGTCAAAAGGAAATAGAATTAAACCCAATGATTATTGTAATTCAGATAGAAATAAACAATTTCTATAAATAAACAGTCCTTCCCAAATTCTCAAACCCTCTATAACCCTTAGCATTTCCCCTGTCCCCCTACAGGCCCTGGCAGGACTTCTCAGAAAAGCAGTGAACTCTTCCTCACACTACACTCCTTACTCTTACAGAGAGTCTGGTTTACACAGAGATTTGAGGAAGTACAGAGAATAAAGTGAAAGAATTTTATTTTTAATACTTTATTTTTTAATGAAAGACACAAACAGAGAGGAGAGAGAGAGAGAGAGACACCAGTCCAGAGCATTGCTCAGGTTTGGCTTATGGTGGTGCTGGGGATTGAACCTGGGACCTCAAAGCCTCAGGCATGAAAGACTTTTGCATAACCATTATACTGTCTTGCCAACAGTACAGTAAAGGTATTTTAAAAGGAAGTTTTCTCAGCCTAATTAGCCCCAGTACCTACTAGGGCCCCTGCATGCTCTGAAGCTGATTTGTTGCAGGGGCTATGATCCAGAGAGAGCAGGAAGTGTTTTGCAGCCAGAATTCTGGGAAGGGGTGTCAACTGAGGAGCAGCAGCCCCAAATGTAACTAGAGGATGGAAGAGGTGAAAAATAAAGCTTGAAAGAGCCTGGATTGTGGGCCACTCAAATAAAGTAAAACACACACACACACACACACACACACTTTTATACAATAAGTAATAAAATTTAAAAAGTATTATCCCTCCAAGTTGAACGTTTAAATAGTCTTAAGAAGGGCTGAGATTAATTTGACTGATACTATTTTATGGCTAGAAAGAGACTCAGAGATCACCTAGTTCTGCTGTACATTATAATCACCTGAGGAAACTTAAAAAAAAAAATAGACATCTATGCTAAATCCAACCTGTGAGTCACAACCTCAGGGGAGGACTTGGGCATAATTTTCTGTTTCTATTCATTCTATTGAAATCACAGGAAGTTTCAAAAATGCATAGAGTTCCCTATGCCACATTTTCCCAGTTTCTCCTGAAAGAGGAAGAAGGAGGTAAGGAAGAAAGAATGCAAGAGGAAGTGAAAGTATGAATATGGAAGGGAGGAAGGAAAAGAAGAAAGGTGGAAGGAAGGAAAGAAGGATGGAAGGAAGGATGGAAGGAAGGAAGGGAGGGAGGGAGGAAAGAAGGAAGGAAGGAAGGAAGGAAGGAAGGAAGGAAGGAAGGAAGGATGGATGGATGGAAGGAAGGATGGAAGGAAGGAAGGAAGATGGAAGGAAGGGAGGGAGGGAGGAAAGAAGGAAGGAAGGAAGGAAGGAAGGAAGGGAGGAAGGAAGGAAGGAAGGAAGGAAGATGGAAGGAAGGAAGGAAAGAAGGATGGAAGGAAGGAAGGAAGGAAGGAAGGAAGGAAGGAAGGAAGGAAGGAAGATGGAAGGAAGATGGAAGGAAGGAAGGAAGGAAGGAAAGAAGGATGGAAGGAAGGAAGGAAGGAAGGAAGGAAAGAAGGATGGAAGGAAGGATGGAAGGAAGGAAGGAAGATGGAAGGAAGATGGAAGGAAGATGGAAGGAAGGGAGGGAGGGAGGAAGGAAGGGAGGGAATCTAAATAGCTGTAACACTTCACAAGTGGAAGGAAGAATCACAGCTGCAGTGGGGCTGGCTTCCCTTCTCTAAGGTTTATCTCCCCTCTTGTGGGAAGGACCCTCCCTTTGGAGAACAACCACTTATGCCTCCCTGCCCCCATGTGGACAGGTTCCCTAGCCCTGGCCCAGGAGCAAGCCCGGGTGATTAGCTCGGAGAGTCATTTATGCAGAACATAGCTGAGCCTTCTGATCTAGTCAGCCAAGTGGAACCTGAGCCTCAGAGTTCCTTCTACTCCCACCGGAGGGAAAAGTGTGTTCATGACTGTAGTTATTTGTCGGCAGCAGAGGGAGGGGAGTGAAAATCTAACCTCTCAGACATCTATTCTATCATTTCACACAACAGTAGCACAGCACAGACTCCCAAGCTCTGAGCCAGATAGATTACATTCCTGATCCCATTGATTTGCTCTGTGACATTGGACAAGTGCCTTAGCCTTTCTGGGCTATAATAATTTAGTGATCAAAGCACACAAACCAATGGAATAGAATCAACTTGTTCAGAAAAACTCTTTGAAACTGGTTTTGTCCAGGAGATAACTTATGGAGATCTGAGAAGAGGCATAGTTATTCCTTTAAAAGACTTCTCAGCCTGTCTGACTCTCTGTGATGTCAATACATGGGAAAGTATCCACCCCCCTTCTCTCACCAGAGCACTGATCAGCTCTGGATTATGGTAGAGTTGGGAATTGAATCTGGGGATTTAGAGTCTCAGACATAAGAGTCTCTTTGCATAACCATTATGCTATCTGCATTTTATGGGGAAAATCTTGTTTTTCCTGACTTCACTGAATATGCTATTAACTCTATAGAGTTTAATAAATAGATATCTTTGGGGAGCCAGGCAGTGGTGTACCGGATTAAGCGCGTATAGTACAAAGTGTAAGGATCCTGGTTCAAGCCCCTGGCTACCCACCTGCAGGGAGGGGGGGTCACTTCACAAGTGGTGAAGCAGGTCTGTAGGTTTCTATCCTTCTCTCTCCCTCTCTATCTTCTCCCCTCTCAATTTTTCTCTGTCCTATTAAATAAAAAAATGGACTCCGGGAGCAGTGGATTCATAGAGCAGGCACTAAGCCCCAGTAATAACCCTGGGGACAAAATAAATAAATAAATAAGATATTTTTGTTCTCTCTAATAAGCACAGACAGGTGGTTCATGCTTGTTTTGAGCTATTTTTAAGGGCGTTGTCCTATGGAGTGACTTAAAAGTCTCTAGCAATTAGACTGAAAACATGATATTCACGGATGAGGTGGTTTTCCTAAAGTGTGTCCAAGGAAGCAACTAGGATCCTGGGGGAGAAGGACACAGATTATGCAATTACACAGACTTAGGTTGGAATTATGGCTCCCAACATATTAACTTGAGCATTAGCCTCAATATCTCTTGTAGTTTTCTCATCTCAGAAATCGGATAAAATGTCTACTTTGCTGTTTGCGTTATCATGGGGACCAAAGGAGAAAGTGACAGTAGATGAGCTAAGAGACACACATGTTTAGTTTCAGATCAACTTGTTGCTTACTAGAGATGTTCTCAAAGAATCTGTTCTATGAGTTATCTCATTTTCAGGTACAACATGGGTAATTTTTTTTTCAAATGACAAAAAAAAAAAAAACAACAACTATATTTGGGGACCCAGGGAGGTGACTCAGAGGAATGCACACCCTGACAGAGGAGTGCACACCCTGTGTATGTGAGAACCTGGGTTCAGTCCTGACACTGCATAAGAACAACAGAAGCAAGGAGAATATCACAAATGGTTGAGCAGTACTCTGCTCTCTCCCCATCTCTCTCTCTCTCTCTCTCTCTCTCACACACACACACACACACACACACACACACACACACACACTCTTTGCATCTAGTGTCTAGTATACTTTCTTTTTTTTAAAGATAATATGCTAGTAAATTTTTCTATTTTTTATTTATTTTCCCTTTTGTTGCCCTTGTTTTTTATTGTTGTAGTTACTATTGTTGTTGTTATTGATGTTGTTAGATAGGACAGAGAGAAATGGAGAGGAGGGGAAGACAGAGAGGGAGAGAGAAAGATAGACACCTGCAGACCTGCTTCACTGCCTGTGAAACAACTCCCCTGCAGGTGGGGAGCTGGGTGCTTGAACCGGGATCCTTACACTGGTCCCTGCACTTCGCACCACTTGCGCTTAACCCGCTGTACTACCACTCAACTCCCTATAGTATACTTTCATAGAATGAGTCTAATAGGCCCAAACATATAAAACACATATAAAATCATATGAAACACACATCATAATCCTCTTGTGATGATCTATTAATCTGAGAGGTCATTCACCCTGGGGCCTGAATCCTGAAAGCCATCTGTATATTGACACTAGTTCACCTGTGGGAGGTGGTTAAACAGGGAAGCAAACCATGAGCACCAGAGTCCAGAGTCATCTGGGGTTTGAATCCTAAGCACATTAACTTGGCTAAACTAACCTTCCCTAAGCCTCATTTTTCTCATGTGTAAAATGAGTGAGTGTGTGTGTGTGTGGGGGGGGGGGGGCGGGCTGGTTGGTGGTGCACCTGGTTTGACACACATAGTATTAAACTCAAGGATCCATGCAAGGATGTGAGATAAAGCACTGCCCTCCTCACCTGCAAAGGGTACGCTTTACAAGTGGTGAAGTAGGTCTGCAGGTGTCTATCTTTGCCTCTCTCTATCCCCTCTCCTCTTTCAGTTACTTTCTATCCTATCCAGTAAAATAGAATAAATAACCTCCAGGAGCAGTGGATTTGTAGTGTAGGCACTAAGCCCCAGTGATAACCCTGGAAGCAAAATAATTAAACAAATAAAACAAAAAGTAAAACAAAATAAGTGCAGAAAAAATAGGTGTTTGTCCTCTGTGCTTGAGGACTCAATGAGAAAGCACTGGAAGCATTGCAATGAGGGCACCACCAACATTAACTACCAATTTGAAGGTTTCCATTTAACCCTTCAGTGGAGACTTCTTGACCTTACTGTCAGGCACTTCTGTGCTGGGATCACACAGGCCCTGATAACAATAAGTCAAAATTCAACCCGTAAATGCTAGAAAATGGTATGTTTGCCTGGAAACATGTACACTAGGCAAACTTCAGCAAATTCTTTTTTTTTATCTTTATGGCTTTTTTTTTAGACATGCTAAGTCAAAAATTTGAGGTTCAGATTTTGTTCAGTGTTTTCTACCACTAAGAATGCTTGTTGTCATCAGGATAATAAAGAAATGCAGTGAGATAACTCAACTGGATAAAGTCCTGCTTTGCCATGTGTACAAGCCAGGATTGAGCCTGGCCCCCAACACACTGAAGGAAGTTTTAGAGCTATGGTCTCTCTCTCTCTCTCTCTCCCTCCCTCCCTCTCTCTGTCTCTCCAAAGGAAGGAAGAAAAGAATGAAGGAAAGGAGGAGGGGAGGGGTGGAGAAAGGAAGAAAGAAGGAGCTTTGGACTCCCTTACTTGCTAAGCAAGACCTCTTTTTTCTACTGAAAAAGGTAGTGTAAATTTGCTGTGCTGAGGAGAGGAAGAGTCATCCAGGGCAGAAGCAAACAACCATCAGCTATGGAAGCCAACAAGCAGCTAGGACCATAACTGAAGAAGGCAGCCCAGAGCTGGGAAGATGGTGTGATAGTGGCATACAGGACTTACAGTTAGGAGGTCGCAGGTTCAATCCCAGCCCCAAAGGCCAGATGTGAGTGATGCTCTCATCAAAAAAGAAAGCACCTCGGGAGTCGGGCTGTAGCACAGTGGGTTAAGTGCAGGTGGTGCAAAGCACAAGGACCAGCCTAAGGATCATGGTTCCAGCCCCCAGCTCCCCACCTGCAGGGGAGTCGCTTCATAAGTGGTGAAACAGGTCTGCAGGTGTCTATCTTTCTTTCCCCCTTTCTGTCTTCCCCTCCTCTCTTCATTTCATTCTGTCCTATCCAACAACGACGACATCAACAACAACACCAATAATAACTACAACAATAAAACCACAAGGGCAAAAAAGTGAATAAATACATATTAAAATAATAATAATAGTAATAAAAAGAAAGCACCTCAGGAGAGCTTCATAGAAAAGGCGGTACACCCACCTTGGTCTCTGCAGCAGAGCACTGACAGGCCAGGAAGAGCGCTGCCTCCTTGAGAAGCAGGCTGACAAATGTCTCGAGCAAGTCTCTGCATATTCCAGGTACACTGCAAGTTCAGGACACAGTTCTGGCCTCAGGGGCCCCACAGTTTTGTAAATGAGGTTAAGAATTCTCGGGAGGGAGACCAAAATCAAGGTATGAACAGGAAGAATGAAGGAGTCAGGAGGTAGCGCAGCAGGTTAAGCGCATGTGGCACAAAGCACAAGGACAGGCTCAAGGATCCCAGTTTAAGCCCCCGGCTCCCCACCTGCAGGGGTTCACCTCACAAGTGGTGAAGCAGGTCTGCAGGTGTCTATCTTTCTCTCCCCCTCTCTGTCTTCCCCTCCTCTCTCCATTTCTCTGTCCTATCCAATGATGACATCAATAACAACAATAGTAACTACAGCAATAAAACAAGGGCAACAAAAGGAAATAAATATTTTTTAAAAAATTTAAAAAAGGAAGAATGAGAAAAGATTTGGGAAAAATAAGAAGAGGAAAATCAAAAAGGCAGAGGATCTTTGATAAAGGCTAGGAGAGAAGGAGACAAACAGTGGGGAGAGGAAAAGCGAAGTGAGCCGGTGAGGACTCTCCTAAAAAAAGAAGTGTCACCAATGCTGATCTAAAAGAGAGCAAACATGAAGGTGCTACCATATCCTTTGTGGGATGGGTTTTGAGTCAGACCCTCCTAGCTCTTCCAGAAAAGGGAAGCAATTCACCATACACGCCAGAGAGAAGACACGTACATGGCACTTCACTGATAACCGTGCTTTTTACGAGACCCTCCCACCAGCAAAAAGATTAAAACTTGCTGAAGGCTCAGTTGGTGATTAACATTTTGTTTTTATCAATCAAACATTCCAAATTAAGGTACGTACTTTTTTTTTTGTAGACTATAATATAATGGAAACAACTAGTAATAACATTGTGTGAGTGGCTTTGTTGAAACATTCACTTTCTGCAGTGACCGTCTGGAATCAAAATCCAAGAGAGTTCAGAAAGATCTGATGGGTTTGGGCAACTTGTTGTACTGGAAAGACAGCAGTGGGCTCCATTTTATTCTTTCCATCTTCATTCTTCCTCCTGCACAATAAATCCACCCTTCCTGGTGACCATTTTCATTGATAGAGACAGAGAGAAACTGAATGGCAGGGAGGGAGAAGGAGATTAAAAGTGGGACACCCATAGCACTGCTTCATCATTCCGGAAGCTCCCAACCTGAAGGGAGGAACTGGGTGATCAAACCTGAGTCCTGGCACAGGGTGATGTGTACATTCTACTGAATGCTGCCCAGTCCCAACTTCTATTTTCTTAATGGCAAATTTTGAGAAGGACTCTGTCTTCTGCCTCTTTCACTGGTAACTTGTAAAGCTGAGAAGTACCCACCTGGGAGGTAGAGGCCTGGCATGAAGATGTCAGCCAACTCTCTGACATGATCACAAGTCTCTCAAACTGCAGGTCCAGCAACTTTCTCCATCCACCTCTGGCCTGACTCTAGTGACCACCATCTTGTCTCTTTCTCTAACCTGCTCTCCCCACCTGGAGTAGGGATGGTATTTGACTCTCCAAGCTGTTCCTCTGGCCTCTTGCAGTTCACGGTAGAGCTCTTCTCCCTCCTGGCTTCTCCCCACCATCAACTTCCACCAGCTCCTACCAACAAGTGGAAGATCAATTAGAAAAAAATAGCACTACCGTTGCATTCACAAAACCCACAGTGAAAAATGTTCCTTTGTTCGCTGGAGGGAAATACAATTCCTCTTTGACCCACAGTTCTGCCTCCTTTGAGGGGTCATCCACTTTTTGAAACTCAGAGGACTCAGAATACCTTCCCTGTTACTCAGCACTGTAATGTGTTCATTCCACTGAGGCATCAGAGTGGTAGACAGATCAGTATGGCTTTTTAGAAAAGAACTAATTTGAGGCCGAATTGATCAAAATAAGTAAATAAAATAAAAAGCAGCCTAATCAAGACTATTCTTTAGTGAGTCCTTAGAGCTAGTCCCATCTTCCTTAAAAATGTCTCCATAAAAAAACCTTGCAGTCTATTTTAGAGGTATGTGTTTGTGGCTTTTTATTTTTCTGGCAACAGCTGTCCCAAGAAGTTTTACAGCTACATGAATCTGTCGATTGTTCTCATTTGCTCCATGGCCACAGACTTATACTGCTTCATACATTTACCTAACTTCTGATGAAATGTCAGAGTTTGGCTTTGAGACTGCCTTCAGAGACACACTATGGAAAAATCCAGCTGGATCACCAGAAAAGGTCTAGTTGTTCAGTTTGGGATAGCACAGGATCAGGAAGTCAAAGGAAGGATTAACAGTAACAGAGTGGATGGCTGGCTTACAACTTCTTTGCCCCTGCCCCATTTTACTTTTTTTTAATAATTATTTTTTGTATATTTATTTTTTCCCTTTTGTTGCCCTTGCTGTAGTTATTATTGTTGTTGTTATTGATGTCATCATTGTTGCATAGGACAGAGAGAAATGGAGAGAGGAGGGGAAGACAGAGAGGGGGAGAGAAAGATAGACACCTGCAGACCTGCTTCACCACCTGTGAAGCGACCCCCCTGCAGGTGGGGAGCTGGGGGCTCAAACTGGGATCTTTGAGCTGGTCCTTGTACTTTGCGCCACATGTGCTTAAACCGCTGCGCTACCATCTGACTCCTAGCCCCACTTAACTTTTTTATTGGGAGGTTACTGGTTTATAGGACAGTTGTTGGCACATAGGTGCAAGTGGAGTACCAGGGGGTCCTGGCTGAGGTGTTCAATGTGTGAGGTAAGATCTTGGCACCATATATATATAATTTTTGTTAGTGATTTAGTAATGATTGATGAGATTGTGGGATAAGAGGGGTATAATTCCACATAATTCCCACCACCAGAGTTCCATGTCCCCTACCCTTCCTTGGAAGTTTCCCTATTCTTTATCCCTCTTTGGTATGGACCAAAGATCTTTATGGGTTGCAGAAGGTGGAAGGTTTGGCTTCTATAATTGCTTCTCCACTGGACATGGAGGTTGACAGGTTGATCCATACCCACAGCTGGTTCCTATCTCTCACTAGTGGGGCAGAGCTCTGAAGAGGTGGGGTTCCAGGACACGATGATGAGGTTGTCTTGGTACCACATCTTGCCTGCACTCTGTATTTCTTAAATGAGTGGTTGTGGGGAACTCTCATAAATGGTCTGAGCTAGGGGGCTGGGTGGTAGCATACTACATTCTGTACTGTGTGATTTACATAACAGGTATTCCATTCTGACAAAATGAAGCAGGTGCTATTTGTATTTCTACCTTATAGGTAATCAAGTCTCTAGGTAGTTAGATGGAATGCCTGCAGTCATAGAAGAGGAAGTGAGGGGGGAAAGTGAGCACACATGTTATTACAATGTGCAAGGACCTGGGTTTGAGCCACTGGTTTCCACCTGCAAGGAGAAAGCTTTGTGAGTGGTAAAGCAGGGATGCAGGTGCCTCTCTGTCTCTCTCCCTCTCTAACTCTCCCTTTCTGGCTATATCTATCCAATAAATAAATAAAGATAAAAAATAAGATGAGTATATTTTCTCAGCATAATAACAAGATTCTTGCTGACTTTATGGGGTTCTTATAAACACCCAGGGAAAGGCGAAGAAAGTGAACCTCCTGGAATGAGAAGAGCAGAGAGAAGCATAGAAGTGAAGAAGCTTTCCCACAGTTACACAGCAACAAGCTTCAGATCAATTGTGTTCTTCTCCCACTCAGTCCTGGAGATGACCGATGAGAAACATTTACAAGCACATGTGCATGATAGTCCCTACTGGCTAACACATCTGAGTTGACCTCTCCTTAAATCCAGTTTCAGCTCAGGGACATTATAGGGCTAACACTTCATCATCATCAACATCATCATCATCATCATCATCATCATCATCATCATCATCATCACCATCATCATCATCATCATACAGTCTTTTCTGAGCTATTTGCTAAAGCGTAGGATTTCTACCCACTTAAACTTGGCTAGAGTTCCTGCTCAAAATTTAGGCTCTAAAGCAAGGGCTCCTCCAAGTAATCTGTTAGGGAAGTCTTGTTTGTATCAAATGCCTGTAATCCTCCTACCCATTCCTCAGTGTGCACTATGCTAGAGTTCCAGATTCCCAATATTTCATACATTTCTAATACTTTCAGAAATAATGCAGGTTAGTGTTATGGTGCACCTGAGGAAGTAGACTGCCTTCTTTGTCATAGCCAATATTCACACTCTCTTTCATTCTCATTTTCTAGTACAGGAAGCTGAGGCCCAGAGTGGAGAGGTGACCTGCTCAAGGTCATACAACCAAGACAGGTAGACAAGATTCAAATCTAAGCCCTTCTGCACAGCACCATGCTTGTTCCAGGGTGTCTCTGTTGCTGAAGAGCAGGCAGTAGCCCAGGGAGCACAGCCAGCCAGCCCGACCCCTGTAGCCAAGCCAGGCCAGACTCTTAAAAATGCAAAACTCATCAGAAGGGTGGCAATGCAAATCACACACAGCCCAAAGTGGATCTATCCTGACAGAAGCAACCCAGGTGGCCACTTGGCCAAGGAATGTACCTGCACTGATAAGAAAGCAAATGTCTGGCACCTTATGCAGCCTGGCCACGTGTTGGGTTTCACTGCTGGGCTGTGGCAAGGCAGGAGCCCTATGTGGTCTCCACCTGCCAGGACTGGCTGGCACTGATATCCAGAGCCTGCCAGGCATGACAAGCCCAGTGGTGAGCCCCAAGGGCACCTTTTCTAGGTCTAGGCAGTACTCCGAATGTCTGTGGGACATAGTTCCACAGCCCCATAAGGCAGCCAGCCATAAGCTCCCCTTGGCCCTCTCAAGCCCCTCTTTCAAGGTCAGTCAAGTTCATGCTCCATCATCCAAACCCTGGAACCCAAAATCTAGCCAATTCTAGCTATATGATTTCACATTTCTGTATCTCAAAACCCTTTTGTGAATTAAATGGGGGAGTACAAAATGCACCTCCCAGGACTATGCTAAGGATTGAGGGGCCCAGTCCTATAAATCTGACACACAGTAAGTGCTCAGTAAATGCCAGGCAAAAAAAAAAAAAAAAAAAAAAAAAATATATATATATATATATATATATACTTTCTTTCCAGAGTGGCTTCTCTGCCCTGCACTTCAATTTCACTTATCACCACCCTTCTTTTTAACCTTTTCTTAAGCATTGGTTTGGAATAATATAGCTCATTATTTCTAGTCATGTAAATCTTTTCTCTCTCTGAGTTGCTTAGAAACAAGAAACAAGGGAGTCTGCTGTGGTGCAGCGGGTTAAGCGCACGTGGCGCAAAGCTCAAGGACCGGCATAAGGATCACGGTTCCAGCCCCCGGCTCCCCACCTGCAGGGGAGTCTCTTCACAAGCAGTGAAGCAGGTCTGCAAGTGTCTGTCTTTCTCTCCCCCTCTCTGTCTTCCCCTTCTCTCTCCATTTCTCTCTGTCCTATCCAACAACAATGACATCAATAACAACAACAAAAAAACAACAAGGGCAACAAAAGGGAAAAAGAAAGGAAGGAAGGAAGGAAGGAAGGAAGGAAGGAAGGAAGGAAGGAAGGGTGAAAGGAACACAAAACAAGGCTAATTCTTCTCATCTCCCCAGAGAGCATATAACAGGATTTAGGACTGCAGCACAACCCATCAGTAATTTGCAAATCAGAGAGTCTGAGTTTGTTGACAATACATTCAATAAAGAAGTAAACACTCTTACAAGAACTCTTAAGTACCACATTCTGTACTGTCTGATTTACATAACAGGTATTCCACGCTGACAAAATGAAGCAGGTGCTATTTGTATTTCTACCTTGTAAGTAGTCAAGTCTCTAGCTAGTTAAATGGAATGCCTGCAGTCATAGAAGAGGAAGTGAGGGGGAAAAATTAGAATTTGAATTCCCATCAGTCCAACTCTAATACTCATGTTTTTGACCAGTATCCTAACCCCAGTTACTTAGTCAGGGTCAATTCTACTTCTTAGACTGTAGTTTCCCATGGGGGGGGGGGCAGCTTGCAAGGAGTTGAAAGAAAATGAAATACACAAGGGAGGGCCAAAAAAACTGGGGAATGAGAGGATCATCTGGCTGTCATCTTCTCTGATTCAACACAGACTCACCTGTCATTCAAATTATAACCTCCAACCCACTCTTGCAAAAGTCACACACTGAAAACCATGTGTCATACTTGAGAAGGGAAAAAATATGTCTTCTTCTTAGAATTTTCCTTCTAGATGCAATCTTCAACACCATAGCCTAAAAGAATGCCAAGACAGAAGACACCTAGAAGACTTTTACAGAATAAAATAAGCATCTTGCTATTTATTGATCAGTTTTACAGCAGGAACTACCAAAAAAGTTAAGTGCTAATTTCACCTGTTACACCTCAAATTAAACATGATTGCATATTAGCTAGAGGGGCTTTGAAATTCAGAAATCTTCGTGCTACAACTTGAAAGTAAAAAAAAAAAAAAAAAAGTATCAATCAGAGCCAGCTAGGACTTGTTCCTTGGAGATGTAACTGAAATGTACAAGAATCCACCCACTGCGGTTTGGGTGCTCTCTCTGTAGGGAAGACTGCTGATATCTAGGTCTGGACAACCAGTCACAGCTGTCGGACAGGGAGCTTGGACAGGCTTTTCAGTAACTCTAAACCTGACAAATATGTGAGCAGCTCAGATTTCTTTGGATCCTCCTTGATGCTTCTAGACCAAAGGAAAACAGAGCATATTATCAGGAAAGGTGACCCCAGAACTGATGTCCTAAGTCAGATAAAGGACAGTTTCAAAGACAAGAAGTAGAGCTTACATCTCAAGTGACAGGTGGGGATACTCACTACTATACTAACGAGGATGGGACTAGATCTTATTTCTATTGATAAATCAAACCCATTGACATAGGTGAGCACCTTT